>NW_012116265.1:28689993-28804285 GCF_000951035.1 Colobus angolensis palliatus
CCTTCCTTCCTTCCTTTCTTTCCTTCCTTCCTTCTTTCTTTCTCTTTCTCTCTTTCTTTCCTTCCTTCCTTCTTTCTTTCTCTCTCTCTCTTTCTTTCTCTCTCTTTCTCCCTTTCTCTTTTCTTTCTTTCTCTTTTTCTCCTTCCTTCCTTTCTTTCTTTCTTTCTTTTTTTTCTTTCTTTCTCTTTCTCTTTCTCTCTTTCTCCCTTCCCTTCCCTTTCTTTTTTTTATTTTGAGATGGAGTTTTGCTCTTGTTGCCCAGGCTGGAGTGCCATGAAATCTTGGCTCACTGCAACCTCCGCCTCCCGGGTTCAAGCACTTCTCTAGCCTCAGCCTCCCAAATAGCTAGATTACAGGCACCTGCCACCATGCCCAGCTAATTTTTTGTATTTTTAGTAGAGACGGGGTTTCACCATGCTGGCCAGGCTGGTCTCGAACTCCTGACCTCAGGTGATCAACCCACCTTGGCCTCCCAAAGTGCTGGGATTACAGGTGTAAGCCACTGCACCCAGCCCAGAACCATCTTTCGTAAGACTGCTGCCCTTCTTCAATTCATTGATTTGTTCCATCCACTTTCTCATTGGTTACACAACAGGAGGGACAGTGAAGTTCAGCATCAACTATATCGGTTAGCCTCATTCCAGTCATGACTGTGACCTTGGACAGCATCATGAGCCAAGAAGACAGAACTGATTCAGCAGGGATGGGCAGAGTCCAAGAGTAATTCTCTTTTGGCTGTGATTCATTGCAGGTGGGTGGAAGAGAAAGCAGCGAGGCAGGGAGGTGGTATAATGTGGTGGAAAAGTACAAGGATTCTGGAGCCAGATACCTTGGGTTCTAAACCCAGGATTCTCTACTTACTAGCTGTCTGACCTTGGGAAAATTACATAATCTCTTTACGCTTCTGTTCTCTCATTTATAACATGGGAAAGATAAACATATGTACCTCATAAGATTTTTACAAGGATAAAATGATGTTGTATTTATAAAGCTTTTAAAATCATATCTGGAATACATTAAGTGCTATACAATGTTTGTTAAATAAGGATTAACAGGAGGACAGCAAGAGAAACTGTTAACAGAGTGAACAGACAACCTACAGAATGGGAGAAAATGTATGCATCTGATAAAGGTCTAATATCCAGAATTTATAAGCAATTTAAATCAATACGCAAAAAACAAATGATCCTATTTAAAAATGGGCAAACAACACGAACAGACACTTCTCAAAAGAAGACACACACACAACCAACAAGCATATGAAAAAATTCTCAATATCACTAATCATTAGGGAAATGCAAATCAAAAGTACCATGAGATACCATCTCATGACAGTCAGAATGGCTATTATTCAAAAGTCAAAAAATAACAGATGCTGGTGAGGCTGTGAAGGAAAGCGAATTCCACGCTGCTGGTAGAAATGTAAATTAGTTCAGTCGTCATGGAAAGTAGTCTGGAAATTTTTCAAAGAACTTAAAATAGAACTACCATTTGACCCAACAATCTCATTACTGGGTATATACCCAAAGGAATATAAATTGTTCTACCATAAAGACGTATACATGTGTATTTTCATTGCAGCACTATTCAGAATAGTGAATACATGGAATTAACCTAGTTGTCCACCAGTGGTGGACTGGATAAAGAAAATGTGGTACATATACACCATGGAATACTACACAGCCATAGAAAAAAAATAAGATCATGTTGTTTGCAGCACCATGGATGGAGCTAGAGGCCATTATCCTAAGCAAACTAACACAGGAACCGAGAACCAAAAATCACATGTTCTCACTTACAAGTGGGAGGTAAACACTGAGTGCACAGGGATGCAAAGAAGGGAACAATAGACACTGGGTCTTACTTGAGGGTGAAGGGTGGGAGGAGAGTGAGGATTGAAAAACTACATATCAGGTATTATACTGATTACCTGGGTGACAAAATTATTTCTACAACAAATTCCTAGGACACACAATTTATCCATGTAACAAACTTGTACATGTACCCCTTGAATCTAAAATAAAAGTTGGAAAGAAAAAAAAAAAAAAAACAAAGGATGGACAGCAGACTACATCTTACCTTAAAACTTTAAACCTGTATCCTTGGTGGTATTGGTTGGAAGTGGGGACTGTTCACAGGTGCTGAGTTGGGGAGCAATTGGGAGTAAACTAGCTTGTGCTTATGCCATGAGGCCATAAAGGGCAAGTGCTCAGGAAGGACAAGCTTTCCCTTGCCTGATTCACCCCTCAAGTCATATTCCAAGCACCTAGTAGGCAAGAATTGTGTTGCTTTTGAGTTTTCACCCCCATAGTGACTGACACAACTGGGGAATAGAACAGATACATAATAAATACCTGTTGAATGACTCTCCCACACATTCCTTACACTCATCAGCCTCCGGCCTTGCTTAATCCCACATTAAGCTTTACCTAGATGGTGGCAGGTCTTCTAACTGGCCTTCTTATCTCTATCCCCTGTTGCATCTGACACAGGCTGCACACAGCTTCTCAAATAGCCTTCCCAGGGCACATGCCACTCCAGTGCTCAGAAACCTTTGATGACTTGCCCTCTCATAAGGGTCTTGGCCTAGAATTCAGGCTCTGTATAACCTGTTCTCAGGTGACACTTCTAAAACTGTTTCCCTCCACTTTCAGTAGCTGTGCTCACACCACTACTTCCCCACTATGGACATCTCCTACTTCTCCATGTTTGATCTGTCCCTCATCTCCATATGTTCAAATTATGCCCCACCTTCAAGATTTACTCAAATGCTCCTTGATCCCTCCAGCTAGAAGGGATTTCCCTTCCTCTGAATTCCATAGTCCTTTGTACCTACCCTGCTTATCATCATATTCTGGTCTGTCTTATAATTATTTAGGAAGACAAATTACCTTCTCTTCTGTAAGAATGCAAGCTCTTCAGGGCAAGTTGTGTGTAATCTATCTTTGTATCTACCACAGGATCTAGAAGTGTTCCTCACAAATGCTAGGCACTAAACAACGATTTTCTGGATAGATGGATGAGTGGACAGATAGGCCCACTTGATGCTGAATAAAGCTTCCATGGGGAATCTTTCTTCTTACTTTATCAGAAGACATTTTAGTCCCAGAATCCACATTCACTCATGAGGTAAGGGATGGAACTGGGACTCTAAAGCCCTAATTTTGCTTGACTTGACAAATGTGTTAGATGACCTCCAAATTTCAAGGTGGTGCCCTAGAAGGCAGAGAAGTGAAAGAGGGAAAGCCCAAGTCCAAGCCCTAAAGGAAATCCCTCTCTCCTGGTCATATTCAAATTCACTCACCAGGATGCTTATGACAATATGAATTGTCCTTTGCCATTAGAAATTAGAAAATACCACTCAAGAGGCGAAATGCCCTCCAAAATTGAAATTACTTACCAGTCACTGGAGGTGCTGAGCTTAGAATTCATAGCTGAGAGGGAAAGGAGGGAAATATCATCAAGTATCAGTTATGATGTTATGTAAATAAATAATCTGTCCACAAAAGAATTTTGTGAGATGGGCATTACTTTCCCCATTTTACATGAGAAAACTAAGAAGATAAAGTAATTGCTCAAGATCACATAGCTGGAAGTGGTGAAGCCTGGATTTAAATCAACTCTGGCATCCAAATCCCTGCTCTTTGCCCAAAGCAATAATGTCATACTCTTGGTTAATTCTCATTGCAGTGTCACCCAAGTTAGATGATGTGCTTCCTTATGTTTATGCCTTGGATGCTCCGTTGTTCTTGGTGGCCTCTTCTTTAACATCTCCACTGTATTAGTCACGGTAATTAACCCTAATTGCTGTAACAAATCACCCTCAGAATCTTAGTGGCATAACACAGTAAAGGCTCATTTTTCACTCATATCATAGTTGGACACAGTTGGGCAATTCTCCTCCAAGCAGCAACTTAGGCATCCAAGCTTCTTCCAGCTGGAGATATGGCAACCTTAAACATATGGCTTCCACTGTTACCATGGAAGAGGAAGACGGTGGGCTCAAGTGCACATGATCAGGTTTGGAAGTGTTATTATGATCTCATTGGCTGTGACTGAGTAATACAGCCTCAACCTACTGCAAGGGAGAATGGAAAATGTAATCTTCCTGTGTGTCCAGGAAAAGGAATTAGAGTTGGTAAACATTCATCAGTCCCTGATATATCTATTGTATCAACCAGGGTTCTCCCAGAAACAGAAGACATGTCTAGCAGGGATTTTGAATTTAATGGAGGTAATATTTACAGCCGTGTGAATAGGGTTAAGGTTGGAACCTATTAAAGATGTTGAGGCATCCAAGGATTAGAAAAACAGGAAGTTTATACCACTGCTAGTCTTGGGACAAGTAGAGGGAATCATGCTATCAGAGCCCAGTAAGAGCTGGAGCCATGGAAGAAGGGCCTTCTGACAGGTACAATGGCTGTAGAGGGATACAACCACTGTCAGCACTGCAACACTTAAGCAGAAAGGGAGTGGAGGAAGAAATACCCTGACCTCTGCCGCCTTCTACCTCAGTCTCCTGCCAATGCCTCCCTATGGTTAAAGCCAACTGGAAGCCACAGAGTAAGACAGCCTGGGTGATGCAGTCCACAGTGATCAGCCTCTGTGGCACAAAGAATAGCAGACAATGAATCTTGGGGATGCAGAGTCAAAGAATAAACAGCACACTGAACCATTCCATCTAACCTCCCCTCCCTGAGAAGCATCATTGTCCCTTGGGTCTTTCCCTGTGTGTTAAAACTGGAACTCTCTATGAGGAGAGGTCCAGCACTGAAAGGACCCCTGTTCTGAGAGATCTTGACACACTAGGCCCTGAATCACAGCCCTCCACTCCTTTCCAGTGTCACTCCCTCTGTCCTTCTCCACCTTCAGCAACCAGCCCCTGGAACATACATCAAGTTGGTTCTGTGTTGATTGTGATTAGCTGTGCAGATACACTCACAGGAACTCAGTGCTCTTGCAGGGCCTGGAGAAGCAGCTGCAGTAATTACTGTGAATTTCTGAAATGGAGACTAATGGTGCAGGTTCACATCTAAAATGCTTTTGATCCTCTTCATCATTAAAAGGCCATTAAAGGTACAACACATATATTACCAGACATCAAATCTACATTGATGTGAAAAGAAATTAGGCCAATAATTGTTCCCAAGGCCATTATCTCCAGTGAGTAAGGGTACATGGCACCCTTTGTGGTTTTACAGAAGGGCTTTCATTGACCCTGATCGGTTTAAGCTAGACAGCATTGATTAAGTACATACTGTGTGCCAGCCTAATCAGATATCTACTTCTGTGACTACCTGATTTAAACTGTGACTTTGAAGAACTTGCCCTCTGGCTTACAGGCTGAACCTGGGGGAAAAAACTCACAGACCTTGAAAGACCACAAAAGTTTGTGGCAATAGCAATGAAAGGGTCTGCATAAAATAGTGACCCCAGCAAGAGAGGCGAAACCATAATGTGTAAAATGATAAAACAGAGACGGCAGAACCATCCAATAGAATGCTTTGCATGTAATAAGTATTCAATCCATATCAGTTTAATTAAGAAATTAGCCAATTACTCAAAAGAGTCTTTCTTTACAGGCTTAATATAAGGACAGAAATTAAGTCATTCTTATTGGCTTAGGTCCTAACTACTTTCCCTTAACTACCACCAAAGAGATTCTCCATCCAGATGACTTACTCTAGGGTAAGCTCTCCTCAGCTAATCCCCACATCCATATTCCTAATCATCTGTCGGCACCCAAAAGACTCATCTACCACCCCATCCATGTCACCATTGCACCTTCGGTCTGGTTTCTCATTGTCACCACACTCCATTTGTCACCCAGATGAGGTTAGAGGACAACAATGAGGTCCTTACATTTCCAGGTCTTCCAAGATGGGAAAGAGGATGAGGAAAGGATTCAGACAGGAGAGGGAACTCTGGGATTCACGGGGCACTGACTTCTCCAGAGAAAAGACTGGGGGCAGAAAACAGTGCAGAAGTAAACAGTGATAGAGAAAGAAAGCCTCACAGAGGGAACATCATTAAACATGGGGCACATGGCTTATCAGCTCTTAAAGCCTTCATAAGGATATCTTTGGAACGATGGCAGATCCAGTCACTGTCAACAAAATGGGTAAAAAGAAATAGGTATGGGTTTGAGCTCAGCCTTGGTCTCCTGGAGCCCCTCAGCCTCAGAAGCTGAGGCCTGGATATGACTGGAGCCTATGGAGAGGGTGATGATTGCAGGCCCAGAAGAGACCAGGGACAGAGAAGTCATTCCTAAAGTACAGGTCATCCTTGTATCTGAGGCTACCTTCACTATCAATGGGCTTAAATGTCCACTAATAGGGGGCTGGTTAAGTAAATGATGGTTCAGCTATTTATTCTAATTCTGTGTATACCAATACAGAAAGATCACCAAAAAAAGAAGTATAAAAGAAAAATACAAAGGGGCACAAAAGGTAGTATGATATGTTGTACTACCATCTATGTAAAAAAGGAGTAAAGGAATACATAACTATATGTTTCCTTATATAGGCACACATTTTCTCTAAAAGATGTGTAAGAAGCTAATAACATTGGTTGCCTGTGGGAAAATGAAGTGAGTGGCTGGAGGTCTGAGGCAGGTGGGAGAACTTTCACTTTTATATTAAAAAAAATTTGAATGTGGCCGTGCATGGTGGCTCACGTCTGTGATCCAGGCACTTTCAGAGGCCGAGGCTGGCAGATCATGAGGTCAGGAGATCGAGACCATCCTGGCTAACACGATGAAACCCTGTCTCTACTAAAAATACAAAAAATTAGCCAGGTGTGGTGGCATGCGCCTGTAGTCCCAGCTACTCGGGAGGCTAAGGCAGGAGAATCACTTGAACCCGGGAGGCAGAAGTGGCAGCGAGCCAAGATCGCGCCACTGCACTCCTGCCTGGGTGACAAGAGTGAGACTCCTCTCAAAAAAAAAAAAAAAAAAAAATCGAATGTGACTATTATTTATTCAAAATATAAAATGAAGTAAAATTATTTTTAAGTGACTGGGGAAAGGAACTATCATTTATTGAAAGTGTATTAGGTACTTTGCATATGTTGTCTAGTTTACTTCTCTTAATAATCAGGTGCTTTCATTTGTATATAATTTTTTTAAACTCACATAAGTAACACATAATGCAGCAATTCACACACATTTGCAAAAAACCACTTTTAATTCCCATTACCCTTAGAAATAACTATTGTCAACATTTTGGTGTAGTCTTTTTATAGTTTTATAGTTGTTTTTATAAAAACTGAATTACAGTGTTCATACTGTTTTTTAACTTGTTTTTCTCATTTCTCCCCATATCATGAACATCTTCCCTTGTCAACGCTATTCTTCCACAAGGTAATTTTAAGAGGGTGCATGATATTGTTTCATATGGATGTATCACAATTTTTCAATGAACTCAGAATTTTAAAATACCATTATGAACATTCTTTTATACATATTTTATATAGTTCTGATTATTTTACAATCACTTTTTCCCAGAAGGATTAAATAACTGCTTAAGTTCACATGTAATAAGGAGTACAGCTGAGATTAGCACTTGGTATGTCTGCCTCCAAAACTGGAGTTCTTTCCACTACCCCACACTACCTGGGCCTGCTTACTAAATGGTGGGTTTTTAAGATATGGTTGAAGGGAAATGTTCTAAGTATTGTTGCACTGCTCCTGCAGGAAGATGTTTCAAGTGAATATGACAGCTTCCTAGAGGTGGGGAAAGTAAAGCTCAATGTTACCAGAGCTGCGCAAGCCTCCCTTCTCACAGATGAGACTTCAGGGAGGTCATCTGTGCTGGGCTGTTTGTTGTTAATTTAGCATTATCATCCCCCCTCTCCTAAAATCTCTGCATTTCAGGAGAGAAGCCTGGAACTACATTTCTGAGGATCTCTCTTCCTATATGGTACTGGGTTATATTCTCCCATTGACAAGCACATATTTGAGATTTAAACCAGAAGAGATGTCATATTTCTTTGGTGGCAACTGGGGGCAAATATATAGGCAGATGGCAGAACTGAAGTTTGCATTGATTTCTGGGTAAGATTCTGCAAATCACCTGCTTTGGTAGTGCAAGCAGCTGAGACTGAAGTGGCTTCTTTGAGATTCCAGCATGTTTCAGTTTTTTAACCTATAGCAGTAGCTTCCCTGACCTTCACTCCCCCAGCTTATCCAATGTTTGTCTAAGTCAGACTCCATATTAAATTATTTCTACTTGAAATACCAAAATGGCTTCCATCTTCTGACCATCGATTACCAAGATTTTAGATGAGAAATACGGTCTTTCTGAAAATCAGTGAAAATATTTGTTGACCCCCCAGAAATGATTTACAAGGCCAGTGTGCTGTGTGGTTTGTTCATCTGCTCAGGTCACTTTTTTTCAGATATGCTGCACTTACTCAATAAACATTAAAGGAGCAGATACCATGTGTCAGGCATCTGGATAGTGCTGGGATCAGAGATACACACATAGTCTAGTAGGAAAGGCAGCCAGAACAATCAACAATACAAGTCATTGGCCAGTGTGGTTAAAGCCAATTGAGCTAAGTCTCATCTGTGCCCTATCTAAAGGGTATAGAAAATTGCTCATGTATGAGAAGAATCAATATCACAAAATGGTCATACTGCCCAAAGTCATTTACAGATTCAATGCTATTCCCATCAAACTACTATTGACATCCTTCCTAGAATTAGAAAAAGCTATTTTAAATTTCATATGGAACCAAAAAAGAGCCCATAGAGCCAAGACAATCCTAAGCAAAAAGAACAAAGCTGTGGACATCATGCTACCCGACTTCAAACTATACTATAACTATAGCAGTATTTGGCTACAGTAGCAGTAGTTTTGGCTACAGTAACCAAAACATCATGGTGCTGGTACAAAAACAGACACCTGGACCAATGGAACAGAAAAGAGAACTCAGAAATAAGACCGCACATCTACAACCATCTGATCTTCAACAAACCTGACGAAAACAAGCAATAGGGAAAGGATTCCCCATTTAATAACTGTTGGTGGGAGAACTGGCTAGCCATATGCAGAAAACTGAAACTGGACCCCTTCCTTACACCTTATACAAAAATTAACTCAAGATGGATTAAAGACTTAAATGTAAAACCCAAAATTATGAAAACCCTAGAAGAAAATCTAGGCAATACCATTGAGGACACAGGCACAGGCAAAGATTTCATGATGAAAACATCAAAAGCAATTGCAACAAAAGCAAAAATTGACAAATGGGATCTAATTAAACTAAAAAGCTCTGCACAGCAAAAGAAACTGTCATCAGAGCAAAGAGACAACCTACAAAGTGGGAGAAAATTTTTGCAACCTATCCATTTGACAAAGTCTAATATCCAGAGTCTACAAGGAACTTAAACAAATTTACAAGAAAAAAAAAAAAACCATTAAAAAGTGGGCTAGGGACATGAACAGATACTTCTCAAAAGGAGAGATTTATGTGGCTCACAAACATATGAAAAAAAAGCTCAACATCACTGATCATTAGAGAAATGCAAATAAAAACCACAAAGAGACACCATCTCACGCCAATCAGAATGGCAATTATTAAAAAGTCAAGAAACAACAGATGCTGGAAAGGCTGTGGAGAGATAGGAACGCTTTTACACTGTTGTTGGGAATGTAAATTAGTTCAACTATTGTGGAAGACAGTGTGGAGATTCCTCGGAGACCTAGAACCAAAAATACCATTTGACCCAGCAATCCCATTATTGGGTATATACCCAAAGGAATATCAATCATTCTATTATAAAGATACATACATGCATATGTTCATTGCAGCAGTATTCACAATAGCAAAGACATGGAATCAACCCAAATGACCATTAGTGATAGAGTAGATAAAGAAAATGTGGTACATGTACACCATGGAATACTATGCAGCCATTAAAAGAAACAAGATCGGCCGGGCGCGGTGGCTCAAGCCTGTAATCCCAGCACTTTGGGAGGCCGAGGCGGTTGGATCACGAGGATCGGGACCATCCTGGCTAACACAGTGAAACCCCGTCTCTACTAAAAATACAAAAAACTAGCCGGGCGTGGTGGCAGGCACCTGTAGTCCCAGCTACTCCGAGGCTGAGGCGGGAGAATGGCGTGAACCCGGGAGGCGGAGCTTGCAGTGAGCCGAGATCGTGCCACTGCACTCCAGCCTGGGCGACACAGCGAGACTCCGTCTCAAAAAAAAAAAAAAGAAAAAAGAAAACCAAAAAGAAACAAGATCATGTCCTTTGCAGGGACATGGATGGAGCTGGAAGCCATTATCCTTAGCAAACTAACACAGGAACAGAAAATCAAACACTGCATGTTCTTACTCATAAGAGCTGAACAATGAGAACACATGGACAACGGGAGGGAAACAACACACACTGGTGCCTGCTGGTAGGGGTGGTGGTGTGGGGAGAGGGAGAGTATCAGGAAAAATAGCTAATGCATGCTAGGCTTAATATTGAAGTGATGGGTTGATAGCTACAGCAAACCACTATGGCACACGTTTACCTATGCAACAAACCTGCACATCCTGCACATGCACCCTGGAACTTAAATAAAATAAAATAAAATAAAATAAAATAAATATAGAATAAAATAAAATAAAAGGTGTGGATAATAAGCTTCATCTGTCCAGATGTCTCTTCTCTTTGGAAGCCTCCCTATTTCCATAAGCAGAGTTAAGTGTACGCTCCATGGTGTTTCCAAGGTAACTTGTGTGTGTGTGTGTGTGTGTGTGTATAAATATATATATGTATGTATGTACCTCCAGTATAACTCTCAATTATAGTGATTTGATCTGCCCCCATAAGACTGTGATCTCCTTGAAATAAGATGTGATGTACTTACCAATATATATGGGCTCACTTGATAAAAGGACTGCATGCTTTATCTCAAAATGGGGAATTCTGTGCCCTTCTTATATCCTAGAGTATAAATGGTATTGAGCACATTAATTTCTTTAACATTTAACCAATGAGCCCTTGCTAGAGTCATGAAGTGCCGTATACTTATCTTTTGTAGAATATAACATTATGTTGATGCAATTATAATTACTTACAAATCATGCATGCTATGAATAATGCTGCAATGATCATGAGAATGCTGATATCTCAAGATATTGATTTCATTTCCTTTGGAAATACACCTAGAAATGGGACTGCTAGATTATATGGTGGTCCTATTTTTAATTTTTTGAGGAAACTCCATACTGTTTTCCATAATTGCTGTACCAATTTACATTCCCATTATACAAGGTTTTCCTTTTCTCCACATCCACACCAAAACTTATGGTTTACTTTTTTGATCATAGTCCCCTTAAAAGGTGTGAGATGACATCTTATTGTGGTTTTGATTTGCATTTCCCTGATGATTACTGATGTTGAGCACCTTTTCATATATCTGTTGGCCATTTGTATATCTTCTTTGGAAAACGTCCTGTGTCCATTTTTAAATCGAGCTATTTGTTTTTTGACTATGCAGTCATGAGTTTCTTATGGATTTTGGATATTAGCTCTCTGTCAGATTCATGGTTTGCAAATATTTTCTCCCACTCCATAGGTTGCCTTTTCATTTTATTGATTGCTTCCTTTGCTGTGCAGAAATTCACAGAAGCATTATTCAAAATAGCTCAGATACAGAATCAATGTTAAGTGAATAGAAAAAGAAAATGTGGTATATATAAAAAATATATACACAATGGAATATTAGTCAGCCTTAAATATATACAATTTTTTATTTGTTAATTCTACCTCAATCAAATGGAAAAATAAAATAGATTTTAAAAAATCATGCATGCATAAAGATAAGAACTGAAGGGAATAGATTAAAATGAAAATAGTTGATTACCTAGGGATTTGTATGTTAGACCATGAGTGGCCTTGTTCTTTGATTTCTGTTCATGTTTAGCAACAAGTACTCCTTAAAACTTATTTGTTACAATGGTGGCCTTAGCTGTGCTCAGTATCCTCAACTATAATATGAATGTGGTGCATTTAGACCCTTCTCTTTTCATTCTATACATCCAATCTGTCAGCAAATCCTGTTGGCTCTACCTTCAAAACATTCCTCAAATATGACCACTTTTCTCCCACTATTACTGCTCTGGCCTGACTCACCATCATCTCTTACTCAGACAATAATAACAACAGTAACAATAACACCAAACACACAAACGACCTTTGTTATGTATTAGTCTAAGTGTTTCAACTCCTCACAACAATCCTGTGTTCTAAGTGTTTCACATTTATTAACTCATTACATCATTACAAAAATCCTATGAGGTGGGCACAATTATTATCTCCATTCAACAGATGAAGAAACAGACACAGAGAGATTGGTTATGATGTTTGCCTAAGGTGATGCTGCTAGTAAGGGCATAGCTGAGATTTGAATCCAGGCAGTCTGGCTTCAGGGACTCTGCTCTTAATACCCAAGCCTTATCACCCCTCCAGATGAGTGCAGTATCTCCTAACTAGTCCCCCTGTGTTTACCTCTAAGTTATTCTCAAGGCAGTCACCAGTATAATCACTTTTATTACATAAGTCAGATCATGTCATTCTACTGCTCCAAACCATTCAAAAACTTTTCACTTCATTTGGGTTAAGTCCTAAGGATAGTCTGCAAGGCTCTATGCTATTCAGACCTTCATGATCTCTCACCTTGTCTCCTGCTTCTCTTTCTGGTCACACCAGCCTCCTTGCTATTCTCTGAACAGCCATGCTCCTGCCTCAGGTCCTTTTGTTTGCCGTTCCCTCTGCGTGGAACGCTCTTCCCCTAGCTAGCTATATTCCTCACCCTCTTGTCTCCTTCAGCTCTTTGCTAACAGGCTACCTTCTAAGTGAGGCTTTCTCTGACTACCCTATTTAAAATATTAACCCTTGGTAGCACTCTTTATACCCTTCTGTCTCATTAGCAATTCTTACTGTTTCACAGACCATAAATTTCATAGATTTATTCATTTTCTGTCTCCCTACTTGATCATAAGCTCCATGAAGGTAGAAACTTTTTCTGTCTTCTGCTTTAAGACTCAGAACAGTGTCTGGAAAATAAAACATGCACAGTAAATATTTGTGGAATAAATAGTCTCTAAAGTCCTTCCAGCTACCACTGTGTTCCTTGGTAACATCACAGAAAGAATCCAGTGAGCACTACTTTGCTGCTCACTGGGCATATACACTGGCAGTGGGAATTGCCAGTTACCAACTTGCTTGTATTGAAAGAAAGAGAAACAAGGGAGAGAGAAGGAGGGGAACAGTGTGAGAAGCTCTGAGCCACTGAGCATAGCCTGTCTCACCTACAGCCTTATTAATACTTGGCCCTGCATTATTTAACCACCTCAATCTATTAAGGTTTTAAGGATGAAAAAAAGACCAATTGTTCTATCAAAGCTTTTTACTTTTTTATTGAGGGCTGCTTCCACAAGATGCTTGGGATAGGCTTTCCTGAGCTACATGGCTTAGCCCAAATCTCTGAATGGGACCAGTGTTGGGTTCTGGGAGATCCTTAGAAGGAGGGACCACCTCCAGGGTAACTGACAACATTTCAGATAGCCTAAAATTTAAAAAAGAAAAAAAATATATGTAAACAAAATCCAATAGCCTGGTTTTCTTAAGAATTGGCTTTGTGTCACAACTCAGAGGGAACTGTCTTGGAATACTTGTTAGAGGGGCTCCAAATTGATTTCAAAGGCTTGAGCCCAGGAAGCCACAAGATTGAAATGAGAGGCTAAAGAAGGAAAAGAGGGGGGAAAGCCGATAGAAAAGAACAGTCTTGGGAGAGAACCATCAATCAGCTGGGCAGACATCGTTTTAGAGGAGCTCTTGTAGTGTCCACTGGAAAGGTAAAGTGTCTCGGTCCAGAAGTATTAAGCATGATGGTCTTCATCCTCTTCCTGAGGATAAAGTGCCCCTGGTCCCTGAACAACCTCTGCTAGTTTGGAAGTCTCCTTGGAAGAGATGAGAGCATCAATCTTTGGGGCCCAGGGATCCTTCCTTCCCAGGTAGGCCATGAGGTAAGCTGCTGGGAGGGGGGCTTTCAGTTGTTCCCATACTCTGCCAGCTCACTTGGGCAGCTGCTCAAACAGGGGCAGCTTAGAGAGGCCTACTCTGATGTCAATTGCTCCTCACTCCAACTCCTCTTCCTTTTCAGGCCTTTCTGCCATTTCTCTTTGTTATGTCACTTGCTAGTTGTGTGAGCTTGAACGGTTACTTACACTCTCTGAAGTATAGCTTCCTCATCTATAAAATGCAGTACATTAGCATCTAGCTCATGGGATTGTTGCATGGATGAGACTAAATGTGAGTAAAGCACATAGTAGGTGCTCAGTAAGTGAAGGGTTACTATTGATGCTGCTGTTGACATTAGCCATAGGAATAAGATGGAAGGGGGTTCTGTTAGAAATAACCTGAGGATGTTCCTGGAGCTTCATAGCTCCAAGTCACAAGCAGGGCAATGTTGAGTTAAGGTTAAGTAGCAAGGGAGAAGTTCCTGGTGGTGTTTTTACTCTGCTCCCCACCTTGGTCCCTCCTTTACCATGCATATGCTGCACACTGCCCGGTACTGCCCATCTTACATCCCTATGAAAGCAGCTTTCTCCATGAAGATGCATATGTTACGGCCCCTTTGAGCTCAGTCTAATTGCAAAGCTCGTAAGTGCTCAGCACCGTGCTGGCAAACGAGGCAGTAGGGATGCATAATGTTTAAGCTCTGGTTATATTAATAAGAAGACATGGCCAAGTGATAAATAAGCCAACTCAGGAAGGAAAATAATATTAGAAGGCTAATATGGAAGAACAAAGATAAGACCAAGGAGAGAAGAGAGGTGGGGTGGAGCAGGGAGGTGGGATGGGGCGCAGATCTTGGCTTGCTTCAGTGGGAGCCAGCGAGTGGAAAGAGCACAAGCTGAGGAGGCAGACTCAGGTTTGAATTCTGCCTCAGGCAGATGTGACCTTGTGAAAACTGTTAAACTCAATTTCTTCATGTGTAAAATGGGACTAACAAGAATATACCTCCACTAAACTGCTGTGAGAATTAAGTGTGATAAAGAGCCCAGCAAATGTTATTTTCTTCTGTGTGCCCTGAATTCCCACAGCCTCACAGCCAAGCCTAGGAGAGATGCCCTGGACCCAGCCCAGACTCTTCACCTCATCCTTATGTTGGGGCAGAGAAAGGAAATGTGCCTTTGGGATGCAAAGCAGATAGGAAGGCCAGGAGGAAATGGTCAAGGTTCTCCCAACTAAAGACAAATGCCAATGCTTCTCATTCATTCAACCAAACTGCAGGGAGCACTTATAGTATACCAGGTGCTTGGGATATAAAGATGAATAAAATATGGAACATTTCCCCAGGGAGCCAGATGTTAAGAGGGAATATGTAACCACAAGTGCTATGATGGGAGTAAGGACTTAATTTATGGTATCTATGTATCCTGATTTCAAAGAATCTGCTTTATTGAGCAAACTGCTAAAAAGTGCAGAGGAGAATAATGAATACTGCTTGGAAGAATCAGAGGAAGGCGTTTGAACAGGGTAACAACAATAATGAGGGCTAACATTTGCTAATGTTTACTGACACTAACACGCCAGGCACCAAGTAACCAAGTATTTTCTATGTATTAACTTATTTAATCCTCATGACAGAAACATTATTATTCTCATTGCAAGGGTATTCATATTTATAAGAATAAGGTCACATAGTTGGAAGTGGCAGAGCCAGGATTTGAAGCCAGAGTCTGATTCTAGATCTCATATTCTTAATGTCTATGCCAAATTGCCTCTCTGCATGTTGAAGAATGAATCTTGTGGCCATTCTAAGGCCAATCCCGTCCCCCTTTTCCAAACCTCCAGAATGATTTAGAATAATAGAGATTGGATCATTCATCCAGTCATACCATGTTCATTTAAAAATCTACTCTATGCAAGGATATGTGAGATTCAGAACTGTAGGACTTGTCGGGGAAGGAGCAACCCACAACCCCTTACTAAATCCATGAGTTCTGCTTTGTTGTAATTCTCCTTGGCTCTGGAGCCTAGAAACTGGGTTGTTAGGAGTTGGAGTGTCTGCTGGGCTGGTCTTTCCTACCTCTGCTCCTGGTGGGCAGGAATGGTGGAACCTAAGAGGTTCAAGAAATAAAGGGGCTCAAAGGTTTGGCAATCCAAAGGATCTTCCAAAATAAGGGGTTTCTCTCTCTCTTTCAAGGATGGAACAATTCTCCAAATGCAATCTAACGTAAAGCAGATAAAGTGGAACTGCCATGACAGAAGTGGAGTGGGGATGTAGAGCCCCATTCATTCAATGCTCATGTATCTTCTCCCATCTTCTCAGATGGTTCTCGCAGCCTCTTCAGGGGATGCAGTTTGAAAAATTCTGTCCTAGGAAGTGCACTGACAAAAAGCTTGATGGTGAACCCTCCTCAGCTCTACTGGCTGTTGAAGATAGGTAGCGTCTGCAGCAGGCAAGTGAGGTCAAAAAGCAAGGGAGTAATTAATCACTGTTGTCACTTCGGGGCTTTATGAGCATTTATATGACTCTTTGGCCTAATATGTGCTCTGAGTTGCTTGAAAAAGGAGAGAAATAGGCTCCGGGTTGGGATCAGGGAGAGGGGGGTCACGAAGGGTGGGTAAGGAAGGGGGTGTAGAAGAGTGGCAGATACAGGTAGAATAGATGACAAATATTTCCCCCTGTGGCAAATGCAGGAGAAGCCAAGGTTGAGTGGAAGAGAACTGAATCAAAGAAGAATCGGTCAGAGTGGACGACACATTCACACTTGGTTTTATCCCGGATCATACCATTGTTAAACTCTGCTCACTAGAATGCCCTTTACGGGGTAGTGGAACAGCAGACTTTGGACCTTTCCCCGTTCTGTGTACCCCTCCCTAGAATGGGAGTCCAGGACTGCTTCTGTAGGTGACATTATGTGTTCAGATATTGCTTTATGCCAGGACTCAACTCCCATGACAAAGTCCAAAATATTGAGGAAGTATTGTGGGCTGGTGGAGGCAGAGCTTGGGAGGAAAACTTCCTGGATCTGAATCTGGACTTTGCCACTTACAGTTTGTTTGACTTAGGCAAGTTATTTAGTCTCCCAGTTTCTTCCTCTATAAAATTAGAACAATACTAGTTTCTCCCTCATAGGGTTGTTGTGAGAATGAAATTAGTTAATACATAGACAGCACTTAAAACAGTGCCTGACATATAATGGCTATTCAAAAGATGCTAGTTTTTTATTATCATCATCTTCAGAGGTATTTAATTATAGCTCTGGATTCTCTAAAACATCAAATTACCACTGAGAGTCTCCTCCCATGTCTGAAATAGGTAGGCTGAAAACCTGGTTTGCAAGATTATGGGCAATTCAATACTGTACTTACAACAACAACAACAACAACAACAACTACAACAACAAAGGCTTATCTCAGTCACCTTATAGTCTATTATAGATTCATCAGTAGAAGACAGAAGATGGTTTTACTCCATGAAATCATTCAGGTATCTAGGCTCTTTCACTGCCTGGGAGCTTGGAGCTCTTCACTGATTTCCTACATACAGACTGGAGGCAAGTGAAGAGAGAATGCTTAAGAGGATCATTCAGAATAATGGTCATACTTGGAAGAGGCTTACATCAGTTCTGTCCACATTCTGTTGGCCAGAACTTTAATTATGTGGCCTGACTACAAAATGCAACCCAGGTATGTGCTTAGCAAAAAGATGAGACTGTTTGGAGAGCACTAGGCCAGTCTTTGCCATATCCTTCAACATTCTGTTATACTTAATACAGATATTAATAAAAAAAGTTTATTGTGGAAAACATTGAACAAATTACAAAACTAGAAAAAATAGTAACAAATCCCCACAACATATCACTCAGATTAAAAAGTTTTCATCTCATGGTCCATCTTGTTTCATCTACACTTACACTCAATTCCTCCTCCCACTCATATTACTTTGAAGCAAATCTGAGACACTGCATCTTTAAATCTGTAATTATTTCAGCACAGTACATTCTTAACCACTTACTATGTGCCTGTCACTGTGCATGCACTAGGAATACAATAAGATAGGCTTTTTGTCTTTAAGGAGATGGCAGCTGAGGAGCTTACAGACTAAAGCTTATTGAGATATCAAACCGAATCGTAATGACAACAGAAAACAGAACTCTTCTCTTAAACACACACATACACACATCCTTGCAACAGCCAAAATGGCCATACTAATTAATAACCTTATTTTTCCTGACCTCTCTAATTCACTAATGAGCTTTCTTAAGCGTCTTCACTCTTTGAGTAGCGGCTCCTGGGAGAGCCATTTTAGCTTAGGAGCTCTGTAACACAGAGGATGAGCTTACCTGTCAGTAGAGGAACCTGAGGAATGGAGCAGCTGCTGAGAGAGGCTGAGAGAGGCCCGTTCTGGTCGTCAGCTCCTGGGGCTTCTACTACGCAATGACCTAAGGCTTTAATTCTATCTTTTCTTGAAAGTGGGAGGGGTAAAATGGCCTCCAGGGGTTAAGAGGCAGCATCTTAATCAAAAAGAAACTGTTGACAGCTCTGCTGGCTCCAAGTTCTCTCTAATCAGAGCTCAGGACACCTTAATGGGTCACCAACCTTGCCTGAGATGTCCTGCCACATATCGCCACCGGCACATCAGCCATTCAGCTAGCCAGACAAAGCAATGAAAAAAAAAAATAACATCTGTATATTTCTTCTACTTCCTTTGGCATTCTCTACCCTGCAGAAGCCTGGAGTGAGTTTCAGATGCAAGTGGGCTTGGAAATTAGACAAGCCATAATTGGGTAAAACACAAGTAATACCAGACTTCATATTAAAACAATGTACTTTCATGTACATAAATAACTCCAATGTCAAATTCAGCCACAGAATATTAACCTGGATCAGACAGTGGATTCTAAGAAGCACACACAGGGAAATTGTTTCTGCTCTGAGACGTATCTTGTTAAGCACAGAAGGTGCATAGAATCACACGTCGAGTTCCTCCTGCACTTAGGGGCTGGGAAAATGATAGCTTAAGTAGCCACTTACTATTATTTAGTGTCTCTATGTAAACACAACTGGCTAAGCTGGGAATGGACACTTTCAGGGCTCACCTTCCGATGGATGCAGGTAAGCAGAAGTCCACAGGGAGAGTGTGACCAAGCAGATGACTCCAGAGCCCAGGGGCAGTCTGCTATCAACTCAAAGAATTTTCACGTGGCCCACCTGACCACCTAGTTCCTGTTAAGGATATAGGTAGAGTGAGATTGCTTTTGCAAAGCTGATAGCCTTTACAAAGCAATTTTATATCTGTTATTTCTCAAAATAACAACTAGAAGTTACCTCCATTTTAAAAGTAAGAAAAACTGAGGCCTAGGCACATTATATAGTTTGCCCAAGATATCAGCAGGTCAGTTTCAGAGCCAGAAGCAGAACTTAAGTCTAAAAAAGTACACTGTTCTTTTCAACAGATCACACCTACAGTGGTGAAACTCCTGCATGTGGTTGCACGGGGGAGTGCAATTCATATTGTAGACATTGATGATTTGTATATTTATTGAGCAATTTTCTGGTGGATGGCAGTAAGAGTTTTATTGAATTTGTTTAAAATGAATAGATTACAGTAACTGTCTTAGGAGCATCTTTATCCAATATTCACAAAGGCACCATACAGATTAACGGAGGCCCTACTATACTACCCCCACTATCAAATTTTTCTCTGATGACTGTCAGTGTTTTGTGACGTTGGGCCTTTGTGAATTATCAATTTGAATCTAAAAGACAAGACTACTTATAGTAGGGGTCAGCAATCATCTTTTGTAAAAGGCCAGACAGTAAATATTTTAGGCTTTGTAGGCCATACATTTAGGCTTTGTGGTAACTACTCAAGTGTGCTGTTGTAGCCCCCAAAGTGGCCACAGTCAATATGTAAGTGAATGGGTGTGGTTATGTTTCAATAAAACTTACAAAAACAAGCAGTTGGCACAGCTTCCCAATGACTGACTTACAGAATGCTGGTCATCTGAATTATCAAGAGGAGTTTCTTGAACGAGCATAGCTTGTTAGAACCTGTTGAGCTCAAAAGGTGTGAAGCCAAAACTTGAAATTAGAGCTGATTTCAAATCCCTTGTTCTTTAAACTCAACACCTGTAAGATGTTCTCATTCTTGGTGGTGTGACCCGCCACTATGTGGCAATCAATTGTGCAGTATGTTTGTGAAGAAATTCCAATGTTTTTGAATATCACTTAAAAAATAATGGAATAGACTAGATGGGACGCATCATGGTGGGTACTCATTCACACTTCTTTTGATTTCCTGAACAGTATGGGAAAGTCCGATCTGGTCCAGAGTGGGATATCATCTCCACTCTCTGGCCTCTTAGGAGACCGTGACACCTCAGTTCTCTTGGCTTTTATGTCCACAAATCCCTCTTCTCTTAGTTGAGACAAAGCTGTGATTCTGTGAATGAAACTTTACTAGGAAACAAAGGCGGGAAAGAAAGCAAACAACAAAAGGAGTTTCTAAATATAAACAGGTGAGTTTGAACAGCCTTGTTAATTAGGTCAGGAATTAAGTTACTCTATCTTTACTGAGGTCTAGAAAAAGACATAGTCAGCTGCTCTAGCAAAATGACCTTTGTTCCTCTTGCAACCAGATCCAGCCACCCAGGTTCCTAATCCAGACAGCTGCACCCTGGTACCACATATGACCTTGTTACAATCTCAGGCTCCACCATGACCTTCTTAGAAATTTAGGGCTGGAAGAGAACTTAGAAGTTATCTAACACTTGTTACACACCTGAGGTCCTCAAGGCCAAGTCTGAGAGGGGCCCAGCCTATGAGCTTCATAGCATATTGTTATGAATATGCTATGAATGGGCTATTCTGAGCCCAGGATGACAGCCAGCTAAGCAGGTATTGCTAAGGAATTGGGACACGTGCAGCAACTGAACTCGAAAGCATTATGCAGCTGTTACCCTCTTACCAATCCTTTCCAGAGATATAATCTTATTTTAAAAAAATTTAATGGGTAAGTTTCATAATGTTATTTAACCCAATGTACCAAAAAGATATTTTACATTTTTTATACTATCTTTTATACTAACCAACCTGATGCATTATATTTACAGCACATATCAATTTGCTTTAAATTAATTTTTATCTCAATAGCTTTTAGGGTACAGTGGTTTGTTACATGGATGAATTATATAGTGGTGAATTCTGAGATTTTAGTAGGCTCATCACCCAAGTAGTATACATTGTACCTAATATGTAGTTTTTCATCCCTAGCCCCCCTCGCACCCTCCTCTTTCTGAGTCTCGAAAGTCCATTATACCACTCCATATGCCTTTCCGTACTAGTCGACAACTTGAAGAATCAGGAGATTAAAGTTATTCCCCTATATTTTTTCAGTGTAGGGGAATAACTTAGCTCCTACTTTTAGGTGAGACTATATCGTTTTTGGTTTTCCGCTCCTGTGTTACTTCACTTACAATAATGACCTCCAGCTCCACTGAAGTTGCTGCAAAAGACATTATTTTGTTCCTTTTAATGGCTAAGTAGTATTCATGGTATATATATATGTACCAAAACTTCTTTATCCACTCATTAGTCGATGGGCACTTAAGTTGGTTCCACATCTTTACAATTGTCAATTGTGAACTGCTATAAATGTACGTGTGCAAGTGTGTTTTTCATATAATGACTTCTTTTCCTTTGGGCGGATACCCAGTAGTGGGATTGCTGGATCGAATGGTAGATCCACTTTTAGCTAGAGATATAATCTTGAACTTAGAAAAGAGCTTTCCCAATGTAGTCCAGAGGTTATAAACTAAAGGAGCCACAGATATTTATTTGGACCCCTTAGTGTTTTATATATCTTTTAATTAGTTGCTGATACTTCAAAATCTGAAGATTTTGCACAGAAAGATCCACTAGATTCTGCTTGTCTGGAAAAACATAAATATCTGTCCACATTATGTCCTTAGAACAACAAACAGCTGAGGCTGAGTAGAAGCTACTCCCTTGAGACATGTGAAACTGAACTAGTCAACCAAATTTGCAAACCCTGAATAAATCCAACCAATTCATTTCACTTACAAAGAAAATGAAGTTCTGAGAAAACTGGCCTGTCCCCATTTAATGACAATATCAAAATCAGAAGCCAGATACTCTGAATTTCAGTCAGTGATCTTCAATGAGAACTGTTGCTTTTCCCCTAAAGCAACCTGAAATACAGGGATATTACATGCTTGTGGGCACTATGATGAGGAAAAACAAAACTGAAAACTGGGTCTTCTGCTTCTGCACTCAATACGTTCCATTTCCTTACTGGGCCAGAAATTCTCATGCGGATCAATAGGGAGGTAAGACTAGCCAGGAACTCAAAGTCCACATTTTCCAAGGCTTGTGATCCTGGAACAGCTCTTCCATGTGTCCATGAGAGAGATTGGTGCTAGGAACCAGTAAGTATAGAGGCAAATTCTTTTTGCTCCTTTCTGAGCAGTGCACTTTAAAAATTCTATACAGTCTGTATCTGACATAAATTAGGGTATTGTAGCCAAGTTCCCAATTTCACCAATCCTCAAGCCACATGTATCTCTGTACAGGCCTATGGAACCTACTGCACAGTCTCCTGAGAGCATAAATGAAGTATCGGGCAATTGGCTATGGCCAAAGGGGACTTGTGTTTTTCCCCTGAGAGATTTGCTGTCATTGAGGCAGAAGAGATACTTCTAGACGCACCATTTAGACCCCAACACTTTTCCTGCTCACTGAATGTATAGTGACTGTATTCTCTCAGAACTGAATAATAAAGACAATAATCATTGTATGAGGTAGCTTTTAAAATGTGCTTTCTCTTTTAACTCTCAACTCCCTTAGAAGTTGGGGCTGTTCATCTTCTCAACTTTATGAAGAGGGAACCCAGTAAACAGGACTGGCTCTAAATAGCAACAATAACAATAACCTAAAGCTTGGACAGAAAAGGAACTAGTCTCTTATTCATTTAGGTACAATGAAACCCTGGATTAGGGCTTTCACAACAGGCATGAATTCGTTTAAGTGCCCAGCTGAGCACTAAATCAGACTTGAGTGGAAGAACTAGGAAAGCCTTGGTGAGATCTTTTGTAATTGCTTTGTCATTAATAAGCAGGATTCTGTTACCCACATTCAATGAGCCCATGATAATAATTTAATTCCAGGCAAGTCTCTCAGGAAAAGGTCTTTCAACAAGGAAAAGACCCAAATCCTAACCTCGCACTGGCCACTCAATTCAAAATCATGCAGGATTTTTTAAGTATCAGGGCTTTATGGAGAAATTACAATAGTGGTAAGAAAAATGTCAGCCTTCTCAACATGGCAACTTGTATAGAATGATTCACCATCATGTACATGATGATTTACCAAAAAAAGTGGTTCTGAAAGGCTATTCAGACAGATGTGGTCAACAGTATTCATCAGCCCTTCACAAGTGCAGGTTTAACAGTTGGGTTATTTCATCTTTTTACATAAGGCTACTGGCTACTTGGCTATTGAGGCCAGAGTCTCAACAGGGGTTTCACAAGACTAAACCTTTCCTCTCCCCTGCTGTTTTTTCATTTTAAGTTAATGGTGGAGTAAGCACCCCCTGAACCAATATTCCAACGAATAACAACTATAAACTCAATAAAACACAAAAAATACCATGAGGGTAGGAGACTGAATACAAACAGAGGCAAGTTCTGAAAAGAGGTTAAATTTTAAAGAAGGGAATGGCACAATGTGAATTTCACATTGTATAGCTTTTGGGCTGAAAGAAAACTGCAGTCTTTCTGGTCTAAGAATCAGAGTAACCACAGCTGCTGGAAAGTGAGGGGAGAAACCTCAGAAAAAAGGGAGCCAAAGAAAAAGGACTACAAATTCTGTGCATAAATTCTATCCATCTCTCTGGCTGAGCCCTGAACTACACATGGCATAGACTCCAGCTAAATGAATTGAGATTTTCAGCTGCTGCCCAAGACAGTTTACAATTTGAGTCCAATAAAGTTAAATGCTTGCTAACACAAGCAAAAAATATATATATATACATATACACACACACACATATGTATGTATATAGATATATCACAGCACTTTTCAGAGTAATATAACAGAATCTACAATATAAACGTTTACAATGTTCAGGACACAATGTAAATCACTCAATATATGAGGGACCTCCCCCCAAAATCTGACCATTCTATAAACAATGGAGACCAATTCTAAAATTATCCAGATGTCAAATTTACCAGAAAATAATTTTAAAGCGTAATTTAAACATGCTTGTAGTGAATAAAAAAACTCAGTAGAGAAATACAAATAATTAAGTAGAAATTCTAGAACTAAATGATAAAATGTCAAAAATTAAGTCTTCAACTCCCTTTGGGAAATATTCCTTAATTTATTTCCTTCATATCTCTGTTCTTTGGTCCTTTCACCCCTGGAACTGGGTCAATTTAGAAGGAAAAGAGACTAACTTAATTTACCTTTGGGTCTTCTATAAGGGCACAAATCAGATCCACAGTTACTGATGTTTCAATGACATGTGACATGCGAGTTGCAAAATAACTCATAATCCGAATTACCTCCACTCAGTTGGAGATTGTTTCAAATGACTTTTATTTGTACCAAAACTAAATGGAAAATTGCTTGCTGACACTGTAGGAAGTTAATTTCTTTTTTCTTTGGGAGGCTTGACTTGAGAAAAAGAATTTAGTTAAATTTGGTGGTGAGATTTTATATACCGTATTTTCATTTGGTGAAGATATGAAGGCCAGGACTAACAGTTTCTGCCTAGGATCCCTGATATTTAACATCAGGCCTGAAAGTCGTTCCTACAGAGATATTTTTCTTTTAGAATGGAGTAACTCCTGCCAGGCCTCTGTAGGAGGCAGGCTACATACAATAAGGAAGTGTTTTTATGAGGACAAAAGTGATGTTCAGAGACAAAACATCAAAGTCTTATTTTCTGAAGTGATTCTAACATGGAAGTATTTGGAAGAGATAATCCCAAGACTCAATCCATTGTGGGTCTCCCACTGGTCCCTCTTCTCCCTTGGTCACCAGGTTCTACATACTATGAGACATATACTTCAGAAACAGCCAGTTTCCCAATCCCTAAGACACCTGGTACTCTGAAAAGCAGGGCATGATAGGCCAGGGCAGAAATTGGTTCCTGGATAAAACAGGACCCTATTCACAAAAAGCGATAATAAATACATTAAGAAAGACTATCAAACAAACCTGTAATCGTTTTAGAAATGGAGGTGATAGCTTCTCTGGGAGCAAGGAGTTATGATTATTTCACTCAGTTAAAACAATGTCCAAAATAAGATAATGAAAGCTCCCAAAGAGTGTTCTTAGCAATTTTGTAATGAATACCAATGAAAATTGGTTTCAGTATTAAAATCGACCAATGTCTCTGAGTTAAGAATTAGTTACTATATCAGAAACAGGAAAAAAACAAAGTAAATAAGCTGAAAAACTAAAAAGCTCCTCTTTTTATCAAGTTCTTCCACATAAGGCTGATCATCATAACATCCAATGATACAAAATTCTAGAAACTTTACAAAATTCCTTTTTAAAATTTATTTTTTGTTATCAAAGAGAATGTCCAGAAACATTGAGTACTAAAGAATTTGTTCATGGCATTGTTTTACAAAATTTTCTAATGGACAGTGAATATTTTATTTTCCGATGTATTCTTCACTTATTAATGATGAGGTCAATGAACTGATGCAATTATTAAAAAAAAAAAAAACCCAGATAACCTTATAAAGGAAAAAAACAAAAACAAAAAAACCAAACGTCCATTCTCATTCTGAATCTGTTGACTGGAGTGAATGCAGTGGTCACAATACCACCACCAAATAAGAATCAACTTCCTCAGAGTAAGAAGCTGTTCAGGTCTTCTCAATAGTTCACATAGGTCTCTCAGATATAGGCACCATGTTTTAAGTCTCACATAAAATGTCTGTGTCACTTAAATTACACAATATGGCAGTGTTTGTCTTATGGGGACACATTGAAAGAAAGGGACAAAGTAGAAAACAATCTGTTTGCATGTTATATGTGAGTACATTATTGTACTGTGCATGGGTTTGAGGGCACTGCAGCCCTTGTTAAAGAGGAATTCCACCAACTGAAGCCTCTGTCAGTTCCCAGCTGCTCTTGGTGCTGAGGGTATCTACTCATATAACCTTACTTTGTTAGATCAGAGCCCTCTTCATCTACAATTTGGCTCAAATGGTTTGAACTGAGTTTGGTTGTTTATCTCTTCCATCTGAGCTTTATTTCTCAGCCTCAGGATATGTGGGGTACTTGACCGTTTCTATCTTCTCTCGAACTTTGTAGGAGGGATATAGGCCCGTCCTTCCCAGTTTTCTGTTGACACCTTTAGAATAGCCATCCCAGTGATTTCCAGCCACACCAATGATATCACCAGGTTCCATGGGAATTTCATCCGCAGTTCGAGGCTGGTGAGCGTAAATGGCAATTTGGTTGTGGGCATTCTGGCCCCCAAAATAGTAGATGTCATCTAAAGAATGGAAGTTTGCAGAGGCATCAGGATGTAGTGTTTGCATAATTTCATAAGCAACTCGACAGACCTTTGGAAAGAATTTAAAAAAAATTGTTAGTATATAAACACTCTCCTTTCCTTCACAGCAATCTAAAAGCCCTTGGCCAAAAGGATGGGGAGTAAGAAGTTGAAAAGTAGGTGGATTCTAGCCACAAGCTTTCAGTCCATTTGCTCTCAGAAGATGGTATAAGTCATTCTTCATCTCTGTGTCTGGATCCTTTTTCAAATTAAAAAAAAAAAAAAACCCACGAAAGATTATTACAATTAAAATCTCTCTCTCTATAGTACAAAATAATTTAAGAATATGAATTAGTTAATTTTATCAAACATTTATTAAGAGCTACACACACAGTGGTCCAAGCTAGGCACTCATGATACCAAAATGAGTAAGACATAGTTTGTGCCCTTAAAGAATTTGAAGTTTAGGATTAGGATAAAAGAAAACTTAACACAAATGCTGATGGTCCCTTTCCTTCATACACTGTTAATCAATCACACATTCTCATCTGCTAATTAGACAGTACTTTTAATTTTGCAGATAGGCAACTAAAATACAAGGAGATTAAGTGATCTGCGCAAATTTCAGTGACAGAATTTCAACTAGATATAGAACCAAAATAATAAAACCTTTGCTTTCAGATTTAGTACTTCAACAAAGGTTATACTGGCAATGTCATTTTACAATTGAGATCATTGGTAGAATACTGAGACTATAATAAAATAGGGATCATAAAGATTTGGAACTTTTGAACTTCAAATTCAGCCAAAGGCTCATAGAAGGCAAGCAAAATTAAGAGGGACTCAGGAAAAGAAGAAACTAAATAATTAAAGTAGCTCCAATAATAGCAAACTACAATAACAATGATAGATGCTAATATTTACTGAGATTTTGCTGTCAGACATTGTTTTTAGATATTATCTAATGTAATTAGATTCCTTTCAGTATCCCCATAAAATTCTATCATTATGTTCATTTTACAGATGTCAAAGCGAAGTTAAGGCATTGCTCAAGGTTACACTGATAAGTGGTAGATTCAGGTTGGAACCTAGGCAGTCTGCATATGCTTGTAACCGCTATATATATTTTCTCTTGTAAATCTTATTCTCCATGTTCATATTGTAACAGCAGAAAGATATAGCATAAGACCAAAGATAGCCTTGGGTAAACCTGACAGTCTTCTTTTCAGGGTGTCTTCACCCACTCTTCAGTCATCCCTAGCCAGGAATGCAGGACCTTGTGTTACTCTTAGGATGACCACAACCTCTACTGTGACAATAAGCCGTGATGTGTTTCCTCCTCTCCACTCTTAAATGTCTTACTCTCATAAAAACAATATCGCACCCCGTCCCACACCCTTAGAGACCTGTTTCTTCTGGGGATAATCCTAATAATTAGTGTATGTTTTGCTATCAAGAGTTGTCATGTGTTAACCTTGATGGATAACACAACTGTTTTATTAAAACAAAGAAATAACTATTATAATAATAGCAGAGATTTCAGACACTGAAGTGGCCCATTATAAAAATGACAAATGTGACTGTAGGCCTCTGCAAGCATACCAGTGCCACACAGGTGTGGCCCTTTATTTTTCTCGCTAAGAATGACTGTTAAGGACAGCAGCTGAGCTTAATGAGCACTAATTATGTCCCAGGCAGTGTTATAATAGTGTGCTCTTCCCTCACCTTGTCTCAACTCATTTAACTATTATGACAAACCTGTGAAGTACTATTATTATTCATATTTTACAGATGAAGAAGCTAAGCCACAGAAAGATTAAATTTCAAAAAATAAAAATAAAAATCCAAAAAGGAACTAGTTAATGGCAGAGCTGCAGTTAGAACTCTTTCAGGCTCTTGAGTATATATTCCCTTAGGATAAACACCTACAACAATGCCTGCCACATAGTAGGTGCTCAATGAGTATCTGTTGAATGAATATTGCTCCAGGCATAATACCAGCCCAGCAATGGAGACGCAAGTCCATGGGTGATATTTAACCCTTAAGATCCATATATAACATTAAGAGGAAGTAATTTTAAAACTGTCTATATCAACCATGGGGCAATTTACTGCAAAAGGCTAAAAAGATTACTATAGTGTTAATGTTTGCATTTAGTCACTCTATGCTGCTTCTCTTCTTTCCTTACCTACCACGTGGTTTACAAGTTCAAATCACATGGCAGGTAAATGAAGGCTTGTAGCTGATGTCCATACTCAGGTTTGATGCTTGACAGGTGGCATGACTGAGAGCAGTCCATGGTTTGCAAAGCAGTGGCAGGCTACATGTAGTATGTTTAACTTTATTCTGTGTTGACATGGCACTGCATCATTTTTAGTACATCGTAAAGCACATAGTAATGGGTAACAGCAAAAAACCTGCCAAAGGATAAAACAGATATGACTGTATTAAAAGAAAATTTAAAAAGAGGGAGGAATCCATTAGTCTGAATTTCATCCCTTAGAAGTAGCCTGAGTTTACATAAGCCTCCAAAGCTTTCTCAGAGTAGATGCGATCTTATTTTTGTCAAAACAGATAAGGGCAGGAGGATCTCCTAGTGTGAGAAGTTGGAAGTGGCTGAGAGATCTGTGCACTCTTCCTGTAAACTGCTTTGTTTTACTACACAATAAGAGAATAAGAACCAGGTCTTTTCTTTGTTGTGAGAAATGCCAGAAGGATTAATGCAGTAACAGCTGCACTGTACAGCACTCAGCATTGTAAGCTAGATAGAGCCCCTGTGGATGCAAATACTTTTCTTGTCTTCTGCTCTGGGAAGCAATCACAGAGTTCACACCTTGGGATTTCACTCTGTGCTTTCCTCCATGGTACTCTCAACAGGTATCCGCTGTTGTTTCATGAGCCACATCTCAATGGAAATTCCAATCCAGAGCCTCCTGTCTGGAATAGTTAACGTAGTTTTCAGTTTTGCCCTCTGGGCTTCCAAAATCTGATTCAAAGTGTAATAAGAGGAGTAGAGTTGCATGCAGACTTGGAATGAGACCACAGAGAGGCTCATAAGAGTATTGTAATAACTGCCATAAAGGGAGGTGTCATGGGGGAAAAAAGTGATTTTGTATTATGATGATTTTCAATGGCTGCAACTACTGAGTAACGTTCACTGCTCTTTAAACAATGTCTTTAACAATGTTAGTCTTTAAAGTGAGCATCTGCAACCATTTTTGTAAGTCAGATTTCAGAAAAATAAAAATTGATCCCAGAACCTGATAAGCAATATTTTCAGAAAACCTTTCTGATACTGTGCCTATCTACAGCTGGGCTGTCAACTGCTATTATTCTCAAACTATAAATTCTTTGTTTCAGATTTAAGATTCAAATAAGAAAATAAGTGACAAATGACATGCTTTGCACATAGGCAATGCAATTTCCAGTAACACAGAATAGGATTAATGCATTTGGTAGAATGTTTTAGAATGTGGTTGCATAGCTTTCAAAATTCACTTGATGCACTTGAAAAAATGCTAATACTGCCTCCAATTTTCATATTAAATCCTGAGGACTGTACTATTCAATTTATGAGGCTTTTAGGACAAACTTGGCTTTGAGAAACAGATCTGATGAAGGAATTCAGAAAGCTAAGAGCAATAATCGTAACAAAATTAGAGAGCAGAGCCACAGTGTTGGCTTTTAAAAACTTTTCACTGAAGAAGAGAGAATTCCCCTACCTCACTTAAGGATATAAAAGAAAGATTAGAAGCCTGAGACTGAGGGAGATGGGTATAAAAACTTCTGAGAAATCTCGATTAAGGTGCCATGACATTTTTGCCTGCAGTTTTCCAAACACGTAGCCTTGCATTTTTCCTTCTAGTATGGCATTTCATTCCTGCAGTATTGTCTACACTAGCTCATGGTCAACAGGTCAACTCTTTCCCACTACTGTTATATGGTATTCCTCAAAGGATAGTGTATAGGAGACAGAAAGTTTACATGAGTAAAACTTAAAGACTGTCAAATAATTATGAAGGAGATATTAAACTTGTATCACTTCCTAACATCTCCTGGCACATGAAATAATCATCGAAGAAAGTTGAGAGTTGGTTATTCATGTTTTTATTCTGGGCTGAACATAGTTTCAATGTTTATCTTTTGTCACGCTTCTGGATGTATGGCTTTAGTCTTCCTCCATTTTCCAGAATGCTTATGACATATACAGGAAAGTCTGAAAATTAATTTCACTAAGGTCAACACACACACATTTACTTGAAATACTAGGTCTTCACTCACCTTTTGGGAATGAAGAACTTTTGTTTCTGAAAAATCACATCATATGGCAATATTCTCTTTCAATAGGCTAAACAAAATGAAGCTGAGGTGGTACACTGGCCCAGAGAAATGTACATGCTGAATGTTAACAGTTCCTCTTCTTTACGGACCCTAAGCATTACCCATGACCACAAGCAGAGCTAATGGAGTCCTTGAAGAGCTCGTTTCATGCTCCTTCTAAAATGTGAGAGCATTTGAAATGAAAGCCATGTGAAATGAAGAAAGCCATGTCTGAAGTGAAGCCATGTGAAAAAGAGTTGCAAAATAAATACCATAAAGTCTAACAGGCAGAGATGTTCCTGTAAGTATTCATATATATAATAATAGCAGCTAATGTGTTTAATACTGTATTGCTAGGTACTATTCACAGTGCTTTACTTTTTATAACTCCTTAATCCTCACAAAAACTCTATACTATAGGTACTATTATTTTTTCACATGTAGAAAAATAAACCAGTTAAGAGATAGGCTAAGTAATTTGTTCAAGGAGACACAGCCACTAATTGCTCAAAGTTGGACTCAAATACAGATATCCCGACTCTATACCACAGGTTGTCTCTTTCTTGTTCTGTGATCAGTGGTCAATGGTTTGGCATTTTATCCCATCAGTGACTTTTTCTCACCCTCTATTGACGACAAGATATTTCTAGGGCATTTTCAAACAATTCTAATTTTGGTTTATGGTAAGGGAATCTATATAATAATCCTGCAAACAATTTCATTCACCCTACAAAAACATTAAACTTTACTAAATACTTCTTTACTAAAAATATTTGAAAAAAATCCTGAGGTGCAAGTAAGCCCAAAGATTTATCACTGAATATGGAATTATTCTATAATTTCAAATGCTACAGTGGTTAGTCATCAAATAAGGTACATAATAAAGAGGTAATCACATTAGGCAAACTGCTACTCACTATAAAAATGGAAGGTATTTTTACTGTTAAACTTTTATTATGAGCCCTAACATAAAATATTTTGAGTTATTCAAGTCTATTTTGGGTTATGAAATATTATTTTAATTTTGCTTAGGTTCAAATGAGTGAAATTATTTTGGGCAAACTTTGACTGCCAAGAGTTTTTAGGAACAACATGACATATAAGTATGAGCCTTATTCCTTTGGATACAGAAAGTCTTCTCAGCATCACTCCTACTTCATATGAATTGCTTCTCTGGACCCAAGGTCTGAACACACTGAGGTCGACATTATGCATAAAACTAAACAAAGTAATAGAACGATATTCTCCTCAAGCCTAGACAGAATTCTACCATCATTAAGTGACAGAGATCCTGATTTCTAGGTCAAAATTGGAGTTATGAGGATCCAAAATTCTAAAGTACAACTTCAAAAAGGAAAAAAAAGAGTAAAGAAAAAAATTTTCTATTCCAGAATAAGCCTAATGGTATTACTAAGGAGGGTTGGAAGAAGATAAGCAAAACATGAGTACAACCCTGTAAGTCTCAGTGCCTGTCTACATGTGAGGTTGGTAAACATTTAGACATGTGTAAATTTATTTAATTTTAGAATCTTGTGACTAGAACAGTGACTCTCAACCAGGGCAATTTTGTTCCACAGGGGATATCTGGCAATATCTGGACACATTTTTGGTTGTCATAATTTGAAGTGAGGGTCTTACTGGCCAGGGAGGCTGCTAAATATCCTACAATGCACAATATGGCTCCTCACAACAAAGAATTATCGGGTCTAAAATAGTGCCTTGGTTGAGAAACCTGGACTAGAGGAGTTGACTTCAGGCAGGCCTAAAATCCAGGCCTACAGAGAAGGTGGCATACCTGGGGAAGTGACTCTTGATTCACTCATTCTAACAATAAGCATCAAGAATGTCTGGAGGTTGTTACCAGTTACATGTACCTGTTGATCAGGCAGATGCATAGCCAAGACTCTCAAAAACAGTTGGAAGGAAACAAGAAGTTATAAACCTTGCCCCTTTCTTGCAATAAGAATGGAAATGAGAGTTTCTTAAAGATAGGATCCATGCCCCAATTAGGGAGAAACATCAATAGTGGATGCCTTCATGGGAACTTGAAGACATTTTCCCTTCTCATTAAGATTGCTGCTGTGTGTTCTGTGCAGCTATCTTTGGGTAGTAAGTTGTATTCTTATTCCATATTAAAGGAATCTGTAACCTTTGCCTGGCTAGGTATCTTTCCAAAAATCATTTCGCCATCCCATGACAACGTATATTGTCATATAATAAGAAAGTATCCATTTCCTTTTACTCTCCGAAGTATACTCTTGTAAAAATGATATGGCTTTCTTTTTTTCACATTTTCTTTTCTCTGCTTCTTCTCGACATTTAAGCATACATTTATCTTATACCAATTTGTATGTTCTGTTAATTATTCTCTAGTTATTTTATGTGTGTATTTTGCTTATTAGATTCTGGACCAGGGCAAGAACTATATCTTCAATCTCCTTTGAAATCTCCTCTGCATGTAGTATAATTTTGAGCGTAACAGCTGGTTGAATGAACTAACCAATAATATGTGCATAAATGAGAGAACAGAATAAAATCCACTATAGTTATCCTGATATTCCACAGGGCATATAAAGTTGGTTGGACCCTCATAAAAACACATATACCACACCCATAAAATATAATCATCTGCAACAATTAAATTCAAACAATGATTGTGATATTGTGTTTCTTAAATTTCACATACAGTTTCTCACTTGGTAGAAATGTAGTAGAACTTGAAAGGGAATTACATTTACTCTCTTTTCTATAAAGCAATCAACTGAGGCAAAATTTACGACTCTTAAGCCTTTCAGTATCAGTGCACTAATGTGTAGAAATGGATGGATTCTGGTTACATATTGACTATATGCAAAATTAGAAAGTTTAAAATTAAGTAAGCTTAATTACTTGTTGTTTCTGTTAAATGCTGTGAACAAGCCAAATACTTTAAACAACTCCAGTAACTGGCTTCAGTGGAGATGTAGTCAGCCATTACTTGCAAACAACTAAATATTCAGTGCACGTGAATGGCTATTTTATGGGATCTTTTCATTCTTTCACAAAAGGGATCATTACTGAGTATCAGAAAAATTGCACCTGAGTCACGATAATGAACATTAACAATACACAGACACACAAATAATTTTTCTGACTCCTACACAACCAAAACGTATTGGTTATTTTAAAATGCCCTACTGACTGACACTTACCTGGGATGAAAAAGTACACACTAGGAAGTCTGCCTGAGAGAGAAAATGTATATCCAGGATTACTCCACGAAGTGAATTTTCTGTGTATCGATTGTGCAGTCCAGCTGACCAGGAAATAGAGTTATCACTAATAAATTCATAATTGGGGTACCTGAAAAATAAATTAATTTATAGATGGTCATAGATATCACAGTATCCTATCAGAAGGTAGACTTGCTGCTTGGACTAAGAGCTTTCTAACAGAAAGGAGACCTTTAATTATGGCATTTAACAGTGTAGTTGATGAGACATCTTTGAAGTCCATCAGTGGGGCAGAAACCATTCTGGAATGCCCTGTATATTAAACTTTATTGGCATATCATATAAAACACACATACATACATCAAAATGTCCTTTATCAATTCATGAAATAGTCGAAAATTGAAGTCTCTTTTTTCTTTTTGTAATGAGTGATTTTTAAGAGTTTATTCAAACTTCTTTCATATTTGGTCACAGAGCTTTTCCTTTGGAATATAAATGTTGTGATAAAACCTCATTAAAATTTTTAATTTAGAATTTTTGATCATTCAGATTTGGATTAGACTTTGTAAATGTCTTCTTCATTGACATTACAAGTTAATAATAAAAAGAAGTTAAGAGACGAATATTTTAAAAATTTGTGAGAACTAACGGTCTCCCTTAACCTGCATCCTTCTTGAAGAATCATCTACTCTTACCTAATAACAGTAATAGCCCATTCTAATATTTATGGAAGCAAATTCCATAGATGCCCACCAAGTCATATTTTGGTAGTCTTGCTAGAGATACAGTGTGTGTTTAAAAGTATTCATACTGGATGTCTTCTGAAGAGAATCTAGAATATAATAGAGGAGGAATAAATATTTTCTGGAGGAATAATAGTTCCTATATAGAAACCCTGAAGCATCAGGAGTCAGTTTACATGTTTGTCTTTCAAACAGTATTCCAAAAAAGGTTAGGACCATGAGTTTTTTTTTCTCTGCATCACAGCATCTAGCACTCCACACAATGCTGTGTGAATAAATACACGAACAAGTGAGTGCTACCTATGCCTGGGACTTTCCCTAATCCCCTAAGAGCTGTTTTAGTTTCTCTTCATTTCATGGCCACCAAGGAGCTTTCCCTCATTGCCTCTGTAATAATGATTGTAAAGGCAAAGTCTCTGAGCACTGCTTCAGACTGCTATTCAGTGTTCAAATCCATTTGGCCTCATTATTTTTGACAGTTTGCCCTTTTCAGCTCAAAATCAAGGAGATGAAGAAAATGTCACATTTGTTCTGAAAAGAAAACAACCAGAAATAGTTTTAATGTGATTCTTGTGAAGCTGCATACCCAGGCATGAAGCAGAAACAACAACAAAGAAATATGAAATGCTAGAGGGAGAAAGAAAGGGGGGAACTGATAAAACCAGTACAGGTTTTATCCTTGAATAAAGACTAACTTTGTCAGCATGGTTTGGATGTTCAGTGAAACAAAGGAGTGATCAATTTACCAAGAAGTAACACTAACATTAATGGTCTTCCTAACAAAAAGAGCCTTCTCTGGAACCAAATCAAAAGGGTACCTAAGGCTGGGTGTGGTGGCTCATCCCTATAATCCCAGAACTTTCGGAGGCTGTGGCAGGCAGACTGCTTGAGCTCAGAAGTTTGAGACCAGCCTGGGCAACACAGTGAAACCCCAGCACTATTAAAATAAAAAAATTAAAAACAAAAAAAAAGGTACCTAACTTCCTCAGGCCCATCTCTACATGAAAAATAATTCTCAGGCCTATCTCTATGGCTTCATAAACGATACCTAAGTGTAAAACGAAACAAAACACACACAAACAAAACAGTAAATAATGGAAGAAGGAAACTTTACACATTTCATAATGAGCATGAAACTTTTTGCACAAACATGCTTCTTGTCTTTCGCCCTCAACTATGTCAGTGGAGGAATTCTTCTACCTTGAGGTTTTAGATTCTAGGAATTTTGTTTTCTTTTTCTACTGTATAAAAATTTATTTTTGTATCATCCATGAAGGACTAGCTTCCGGTTATAAACTAGTATCTGGTGTTGTTTTCTGAAGTCCTTCCCTTGACTGACGAAGATACTTCTCTTTGTGACTTCACCGTACCTGGTACGTAAACTCCTTCAGGAGACTTATCTAACTATACTGTAATTATGTGTTACATGTATATTGTCTACCTGTTGGTTACTCCCTGAGATAAGGAGCCACACATTATATTTTGACTTTGTATTCCTAGTGATCTGTGCTGTGTCCAGCATATTACAGGAGTTCAACAAAACAGTGAACAAATATACCACTCATTGCTGATTCTTCATTTCACAGGGCAACCAAATACTTTACAAAAAACTTTTAACAAATGACAAGAACATTTCAATGTATCTACTTTTAGAAAGAACTCATCCAGTATTTTAAAAATAAAGAATAAACTCAATTTGTAAATATTTTACCTGGGAGACTTTTAAAGGCTTGTTTTTCTTCCTGGTTTAACCCCATCCCTAATCTCCACAATCTTAGAATGCAATATTGGGTAGCCAACTTTAATAGTTCTTATTTCTTTGACTGTCAATGATTCTGTGATTCAAACACTGTAATAATGAACTACTAAAGAGATCGCCACAACAGCAATGGCTGCCACAGTCACTGGGATGCTGGTGGTAAAATCTTGTGGATGAACTCAATTTTTTTTTTTTTTTGAGATGGAGTCTCACTCTGTTGCCCAGACTGGAGTACAGTGGCACCATCTTGGCTCACTGCAACCTCTGCCTTCTGGGTTCACACTATTCTCCTGCGTCAGCCTCCTGAGTAGCTGGGATCACAGGCGCCCACTACCATGCCTGGCTAATTTTTTGTATTTTTAGTAGAGACGGGGTTTTACCGTGTTAGCCAGGATGGTCTCGACCTCCTGACCTAGTGATCTGCCCACCTCGGCCTCCCAAAGTGCTGGGATTACAGGCATGAGCCACTGCGCCCGGCCAAACTCAATCTTAACATGGAGAAATCTGAAGTGTAATACCAAGCCACAAAGCATTAACTAAGCATCTTCACACAGAAGCTATATGCATAAAGCTAATTTTAACCCCTTTTCAAAGAATGAGCAACACAGAAAATGGATTCTCCTCTGACTGTGTGAACACTATACATCATTTAAGTTTAATTTTTCATCTCTTCACCCTCTTGAAGCAGAAAAGTCTAACAATGATTACCTTGCACACTATGTACTTTGTTAATAGATTAATTCATGCTTTCGGTCTCCTAAAACAATGGCAGAAGTTTTATGATTTGCTTAGGTATCAAAACCAATCCTGAGTGGTTTAAAGTAGAATTAAATCAGAGTAGAAAAACATTTAAGTAAAAGAGTAAAGAAAAAACCCCATCATTTAAATCCCCAAGAAATGACTCAAGTCGAAAATAAAAATAAAAGGAATTACAAAGAGAAAAAAATTTGGCGTAAAAGGCTACTACTAACAGAATATGGAGAAAATTGCTGCCTGGACTACCACTGGGAGGGGAGTTACAGCTGTTGGCTACAAGGAGGAAATTCTGGTTTTACTATTCGTGCAGTTCAAGTAGATACTGCCAACTGTACGATAAGGGTTGTTTGGTATAAAACTGTCATGCTGTGCTATGGATCAAAGCTGTAAAATGTTCATATCTAGTCGAGTGTGGTGGCATGTGCCTGTAGTCCCAGCTACTCAGGTGGCTGAGGTGGGAGGATCATTGAGCCCAGGAGGTCAAGGCTGCAGTGAGCTGAGATTGCGCTACTGCACTCCAACCTGGACCCTGTATTTAAAAAAAAAAAAAAAAAAAAAAAAAAAGTTTATATCCTTGCCTCTAAATACTTCCAGGTCCAGAAATCTAAGGAAATAATGTGGATAATTTTAGGCACATGTCATAGCATTACTTATAAGAATGAAACATTGGAAATAACCTGACTGCCGAATATTCGGAGAATGGTTGGTCAAATAAGCAATGACATATCCGTACAATGTATATGTATGTAGTCATTAAAAAAGATGTGGCTGGGCGCGGTGGCTCATGCCTATAATCCAACATTTTGGGAGGCTGAGGTGGGAAGATTACCTGAGGTCGGGAGTTCGAGACCAGCCTGACCAACATGGAGAAACCCCATCTCTACTAAAAATACAAAATTAGCCAGGAGTGGTGCCACATCCCTGTAATTCCAGCTACTAAGGAGGCTGAAGCAGGAGAATCGCTTGCATCTGGAAGGCAGAGATTTCAGTGAGCCAAAATCGCGCCATGGCACTCCAGCCTGGACAACAAGAGTGAAACTCTGTCTCAAAAAAAAAAAAGATATTTAGGCTGGGCATGGTGGCTCATGGTCATGGAGGACAAGGCGGGAGGACTGCTTGAGCCCAGGAGGTCGAGACCAGCCTCAGCAACATGCGATCCTGTCTCTACCCACAAAAAATTAGCTGGGCATGATGACACACGCCAATGGTCCCAGCTACTCGGGAAGCTGAGGAAGGAGGATCTCTTAAGCCCAGGAGGTTGAGGCTGCAGTGAGCCACGCTTGCACCAATGCACTCCAGCCTGGGTGACAAAGCAAAAAAAAAAAAAAAAAGGTGTTTACAATGACTGTTTTAGCAACCTGGGAGAATGAATCTATTGCTGTATTGTGAAAAGGGTTTATATTATAAAGAATTCAATCAACTACAGTAATGCTCCAGTAAACAACGAGGATATGTTCTGAGAAATACATCATTAGGCAACATTATCATCACGCCAACATCATAGAGTGTATTTACAAAAACCTGGATGGCATAGCCAACTATACCACACCTAAGCTATATACATATACTCACCTAGAATATATGGAATGCTTATTGCTCCCAGGCTACAAACCTGTGCAGCATGTTATTATATTGAATACTGAGGGTAGTTGTAACACAATGGTAACTATTTGTGTATCTAAACACAGAAAAGGTACAGTAAAAGTACAGTTTTATAATCTATGGGACCACCATCACACAGGTGCTTCATCACTGACTGAAATGTTATGTGGTACATGACTGTATTAAAAAATGAGACTACATAAATGGGATTGAGGATAATACTTTTTCCTTGCTTCGGTAATGATATGGTTTGGCTGGATCCCCAAACCTTGCCCGTGCTGTTCTCACGATAGTGAATAAGTCTTACGAGATTCGATGGTTTTAAAAACGGGAGTTTCCCTGCACAAGCTCTCTTCTCTTGTCTGCCACCATGTAAGTCACGCCTTTCACCTTCCATCATGATTGTGAGGCCTCCCCAGCTCTGTGGAACTGTAAGTCCATTAAACCTCTTTCTTTTGTAAATTGCCCAGTCTCGAGTATGTCTTAATTAGCAGTGTGAAAATGGACTAATACGGTAAATTGGTACAAGAAGCGGAGTGCTGCTGAAAAGATACCTGAAAATGTGGAAGTGACTTTGGAATTGGGTAACAGGCAGAGGGTGGAACAGTCTGGAGGGCACAGAAGAAGACAGGAAAATGTGGGAAAGTTTGGAACTTCCTAGAGACTTGTTGAATGGCTTTGTCCAAAATGCTGATAGTGATATGGACAATGAACTCCAGGCTGATATGGTCTCAGAAGGAGATGAGGAACTGGAACAAAGGTGACTCTTGTTATATTTTAGCAAAAAGACTGGTAGCATTTTGTCCCTGCCCTAGAGATCTGTGGAACTTTGAACTTGACAGAGATGATTTAGGGTATCTGGATTATAGGTATCTAAGCAGCAAAGATTTCAAGAGGTGACTTGGGTGCTGCTAAAGGCATTCAGTTTTATAAGGGGGCACAGCATAAAAGTTTGGAAAATTTGCAGCCTGACAATGTGACAGAAAAGAAAATCCCATTTTCTGAGGAGAAATTCAAGCCAGCTGCAGAAACTTGCACAAGTCCCGAGGAGCTGAGTGTTAATCACCAATACAACGGGGAAAATGTCTCCAGGGCATGTCAGAGACCTTTGCAGCAGCCGCTCACATCAGAGGCCCGGAGGTTTAGGAGGAAAAAATGATTCTGTGGGCTGGGCCCAGGGTCCCTCTGCTGTGTTCAGTCTAGGGACCTGGTACCCTGCATCCCAGCTGCTTCTGTCATGATAAAAAGGGGCTGAAGTACAGCTCAGGCTATTGCTTCAGAGGGTGGAAGCCCCAAACCTTGGCAGCTTCCATATGGTGTTGGGCCTGTGGGTGTACAGAAGTCAGGAATTGAGGTTTGGGAATCTCTGCCTGGATTTCAGATAATGTATAAAAACACCTGGATGCCCACGCAGAAGTTTGCTACAGGAATGGGGCTCTCATGGAGAACCTCTGCTAGGGCAGTGCAGAAGCGAAATGTGGGGTCAGAGCCCCTACACAGAGTCCCCACTGGGGCACCACCTAGTGGAGCTGTTAGAAGAGGGCCACCGTCCTCCAGACCCCAGAATGGTAAATCCACCAACAGCTTGCACCATGCACCTGGAAAAGCCACAGACACTTAGTGTCAGCACATGAAAGCAGTGAGGAAGGGGGGTTATACACTGCAAAGCCATAGGCGTGGAATTGCCCAAGCCAAAGGAGCACACCTCTTGCATCAGTGTGACCTGTATGTGAGACATGGAGCCAAAGGAGATCATTTTGCAGCTTTAAGATTTGACTGCCCCACTGGATTTCGGAATTGCATGGGGCCTGTAGCCTCTTTGTTTTGGCCAATTTCTCTCTTTTGGAATGGGTGTATTTATCCAATGCCTGTATCCCCACTATATACAGGAAGTAACTAACTTGCTTTTGATTTTATAGGCTCATAGGTGGAAGGGACTTGCCTTGTCTTGGATAAGACTTTGGACTGTGGACTTCTGAGTTAATGCTCAAATGAGTTAAGACTTTGGGGGACTGTTGGAAAAGTATGACTGGTTTTGAAATGTGAGGACATGAGATTTGGGAGTGGCCAGGGGTAGAACGATATGGTTTGGCTGTGTCTCCACCCAAATCTCATCTTGAATTCTCGGGTGTTGTGGGAGGGACCCAGTGGGAGGTAACTGAATCATGGGGGCAAATCTTTCCCCTGGTGTTCTCGTGATAGTGAATAGTCTCACAAGATCTAATGGTTTTAAAAATGGGAGTTTCCCTGCACAAGCTCTCTTCTCTTGTCTGCTGCCATGTGAGACATGCCTTTCACCTTCTACCATGATTGTGAGCGCCCCCACCCTGCCCCACCAGGGATGTGGAACTATAAGTCCATTAAACCTCTTCCTTTTGTAAATAGCCCATTCTGGGGCATGTCTTTATCAGCAGCATGAAAATGAATAGGGTATTTACCAACTTGCCTATTTTTAAGTGAGCATGAATTAATCTGCTCATCAAGAAAACAAGAAGAAATGCTTGTGATGCATTCAAGAACAAGTGAAAGAGTAGACAAAATTAGTATCTTTTTCTTCAACCAAGCTACAAAGTCAGTTTGGCATTTTAAATTGAAGAAACATGGTAAACCATACTTTTTTTTAAATTGTGTTTTGTACTCAAATGTTCATTTAATCCCTCTTACGTTAACTCACTTGTATACTTGGCTGACTAATTATCTGCCCTTTGTTTACATATATACATATCTTAGTGTGTGTGTATGTGTGTGTGTGCACGCGCACACGCATGCATGCATGTGTATGGTAGTGTGTGTACGTGCTCAAGAGAGGGCGCCTTGAATAAAAAAGGCAATTTGCTTCAGGTTCATTTGGATTCTTCAGAGGTAGAAAGAGGATTTAAATTATTATCTAATGACTTAGATTAACACCTGCATTACAGTCCTCATTCTAAATTTATTTATTTTCCTCACTCCCATTTGAAACATGGGGAACAATAAATACGTTAATTAAATAGCCAAAAAGCTTACATGATTAACTGTTAATGTTTCCAAACTGATGGGATTGAAATCAACACTATTTAATATTTACTGGGCATTTAACTACAGCTAGGTATTATATCCAAAGCACTTATAATCTAGTGAAGGAGACAGAAGTAAGCAAGTGCTAAACACTACAACAGAAGACTGCACAGAGTCGGGGACACAGGCCAGTCAAGGGTTCAGGGATGACTTCTGGAGGAGATAGTATCGGAGCAGAACTAAGACTAGAATTTTCTTCTCCTTAATTTCCTACTTTCACATACATTTAATACATCCTTCATTTATTGACAGTAAATAAAGACCAACTCCAGGTTTACCCAGATCCTATAAGAAGTATCCAATTAGGATTTGTGCTTTATCTGTGTGTTTTCATAATACCCCATGTTAACCCTGTAATAGTGTTACTCACACTGTAGGGTAATTGTTTATTCCCCTATTAGATTTGGGAATTCCTTGACAGTAGGGAGTATCTTGTTTATCATGAAATCCCCAGCACCTAGCACAGTGCCTGAAATACAGGCAAGCTCAAAAAATAATTGTTACTGTTCCATACATACTAGTAGTCTTTATTCCTCAACTTACAAAACTTACTTTTTGATTTCTTACCTTTCTTTAATATAACTTTCAAATTCCAGAAATTATTATAAGACAAAACTCTACATATGTGTTCAGTTGCCTGTAATTGTTAATAAAGACAGTGAAATCAAAATGGTAAGCACCTGGTTTTATTGCTAACAGTCTGTATAGCTGGCTAGTGTTACTGACTGAATGTTTACATTTGCACAAATTCCTATGTTGAATCCCTAACCTCAATGTGATGGTGTCTGGAAATAGGACCATTGAGAAATAATTAGGCTTAGATGAGGTCATGAGAGTGGGGCCCTCATGAGATTGGTGTCCTTATATGTAGAGACATCAGAACACTTCCTCTCCTGTTCCCTGCACACACAAAGAAGAGGTCACAGGAGCACAGACTGAAATAGTGGCTGCTTACAAGCCAAGAGAAAATTAAATCTACCTGGCCAGTATCTTGATTTTGAACTTCCCAGCCTCAGAACAGGGAGAAATAAATTTCTGTAATTTAAGCCACTCAGTCTATGTTATTTTGTTATGGTAGCTCCAACAGACTAATGAAGATTTTTTTTTTTTTTTTTTTTTTTGAGACGGAGTCTCGCTCTGTCGCCCAGGCTGGAGTGCGGTGGCCGGGTCTCAGCTCACTGCAAGCTCCACCTCCCGGGTTTAGCCATTCTTCTGCCTCAGCCTCCCGAGTAGCTGGGACTACAAGCGCCCGCCACCTCGCCCGGCTAGTTTTTTGTGTTTTTTTTTTTTTTTTAGTAGAGACGGGGTTTCACTGTGTTAGCCAGTATGGTCTCGATCTCCTGACCTCGTGATCCACCCGTCTCGGCCTCCCAAAGTGCTGGGATTACAGGCTTGAGCCACCGCGCCCGGCCTAATGAAGATTTTAGTACCAAGAAGTAGGGTGATACTTTTAATGATGATAATGATTATTGTTGGTGACAATACATAAGTCAGTGGTCCAGTTCATTTTAGACTTCTTATAAGGCATTATTGGATATGGCTAATAAAAATGCTTTGATTAGACTGACAGTTATACAAGTATATAGTCACTTGAATTTTTAAAACCCTAATAATTAGCAATAATAATATACAAAAATCACAAGTCATGGGAAGTAAGAATTCTTTTAAACTGAAAGAGACAATCTAGAATTACCAGTTGGTCTAACTTACTTTGTCTTTGCCTCCTTTAATAAAGAAGGGTCATCTGTGGCCAAATACACTCTTTTTTTGTCCACTTGCATTCTGCGTGCAAGAAGCTGAAAATGTTCTTCAACATGCACCATGTACTCTTCAATGGGATGGAAGGCAGCTTCTGTTCCCACTTTGTCTGTGCGTCTGACATGGACTCTGGGGGAGAAATTCAGATTCTGCTGGTAATGTACTGACACTGGGTGCTTTCAAGGTACTCAATTTATACCCCTACTTATGGTGGCATTATAGGCATTTTTAACAGATTTTTCTTTCATTTTAACCATTAGAAAAAGTAAAACACATAGTATTTTAAAAACTCAAAAATACATATTCTAAATATATTTGCAGGCTAAACAATACCAGGGGAATTAGAAAGTAAGTAAAGCCTTTGAAGAATGATTTCTTATAGAGAAAATAATTCGTATCTTAGGAATAAATGGGAGATTCCAGAGTTGTATTTCATACTAGGCAGCAACCAGATGTCTGGAAAAAAACTGAATATAACTTAAGATTTTTGTTACCAGGATGATACCAGGATTCACAGTTGTTACTAAAGAACATTAGAGGTATTATTTGTAAAGTTCTGATGCCAAGGGTTTTCCTCTTTATTTTACCCTGTAGAGTCACCATAACTGCCAGCTTGTAGAACTTAAAGTTGTCCCAGGAAAACACTGACCTGGATAAACTTTTACAGCACCGTTAAGACCGGCAAACCTTTTAATATTTTAAGTAAATGAAGCCGATTCCAGCCATTCTGTTGTGGGCATAATGAATTTCCTTTCTCTGTTTTTCACCATATCAAACGAGTGCAGATACTGATTTCATCTGACATATTTAAGAAAAGCCCCAAAACTGTAAAACTGGGGAAACAGATTTACACTGCCCTGTACTGAATAAGGCACTGACTCCCACGGTATTCTCTCTCCTCCCATCTTAGTGTTTCCAAAGTCAACTTTTTTTTTTTTATACAAGGTCTTGCTCTGTGGCACACGTTTTCAGAACATTTTCAGCAGTGGTGTGATTACGGCTTACTCCAATCTGCCTCCCAGGCTCAAGTGATCCTCCCACCTCAGCCTCCTGAACAGCTGTGACTACAGGCATGTGCCACCATGCCTGGCTAATTTCTGCTTTTTTTTTTCTTGGTATTGATGGGGTTTCAACCATGTTGCCTAAGTTGAGTTTTCTCAAACTTCTGGGCTCAAGTGATCCACCTGCCTCAGCCTCCCAAAGTGGTGTGATTACAGGCATGAGCCACTATGCCTGGCCCCAAAGTAATATTAATGGAAATAAAAATAACACTTTATTTTCATAAATTAAAAGATCCTCCTGAAATCTTGCCTTCCCCTCCCCACAAATTACTAAATCACTATTCATATGTAGAAAAAGGTAGATTTATATGCCTTTAGGTCACAGTATATGGTTATGCCTTAGGCCAAGCCTAAGGCCAGTTTTTTTATTATGAATCTGGAGTGAAGGTTTGATTTCACTAGAGTTACTCTGCCATCTTCATGACTATTCTTTGCTTTGCATTCCAGACTATAATCCAGATGTGGATACAATCATATGGAAATCTATTCTATCATCTTTTCCTTCCCACATCCTTCATAATCACCCTTTCTCTGCGGAAACTGGAATTGTTCAGTGTGCTCTACAGAGATGAAGTGGGCAGAACAAATGATTCCACTGAATTTCAATCAAAAGTTACATGAGAAGAAATACGATTTGATATTCTGACTTCACATGTACCTTCTTTAGGTCTAACACTTAGAATGGGGTCAATAACTTCTCTACATATGAAGACTAAGACACAAGGAAAGATGTGGGGTGGGAAATACGAAAATAAAAATAAAAAGAAGCTGGACATGGTGGTACATGCCTGTAGACCCAGCTATTATACTTGGGAGGCTGAGGTAGGAGGATCACTTGAGCCCAGGGTGGTCAAGGCTGCAGTGAGCCACTACACTTCAGCCTGGGTGACAGAGTGAGACCCTATTTCAAAAATAACACCAACAAAAGCCAAAAGAGAGCTGTGATAAGAGGAGAAAGAAGCAAAGGAAGAGGAGCACTGGAGACAGTAATAGAGCACTACCAAGAAACTTTCTCAGCTGTTCTAAGTAAACAAACAAAAAAAAGAATAGTCTCCATGTGCCCTTAGGATAGCTCTAGAACCTCTGTTCTTTGGTGGGACTATAAAAATTGAACTATATATTGTAAAATTCACAATATGTTGTAAAGATATATAACCCTAACTACTACATATCACAGTTTGAAGAAAAAATCAGAGTCTTACCCAATAACTGGATGTTTGAAGCCAAGCTTCTTGGTGGCTTCTTCTATTTCTTTTTCTAGCCAAGGCTGTGGGCGGATCAAGTATTTGACAAACTGAGACACCCACCACACTGCAGGGTCACCATGCACTCGTATAAGTCGATCTGCGAGGTCTTCTGGTACAGCCAAGGGTAAATATGGAGGACGGGGATGAAGACTGTCTACAATAGGAAGCTCAACCACTTGAACATTTTTGTCCTTCACTTCACCTGACAATATCAAAACATATAATTGTTACCACATGGTATTCCTTATACATCTACCATTCAACAAGAACTTATTCTGAGTGCTTTCATCCTCATAGCAACTCGAAAGAAGTATAATCTTCACTTTACAAAGGAAGTTAAACAACTTGCTCAAAATACCAGAGCAAAAGTGACGGAGGTGAATTTCACAAGCAGGTTAGTCTACCGCTCAAGTCTCTGGTCTTTTCTAAAAATTTCTGTCATAACATGCTGTCATATCAACACCTCATGGTATCTAGAACTCAAAGTATCTCATCAAAGAATGACAAAGACACAGCCAGCTAGCAAAGTTCTATTTTTTATTATTGTTTTGGAATTAGAAAATAAAGTGTTCTCAAGGCTTCTAGCTTTTCATTACAGCAAATTGCTCTTGCATTACTTTCATGACAGAACACAATGACTCTGGAAACACCTGAAGATTATAATTAAAACCCAATCATCTATATCTTTTAAAGAAAAAAATTAGATAATTCTAAAGTCTTTTTTTTTTTTTAATCTATTGTAGGGAGATGAAGCAAGATGGCTGAATAGAAGCCTCAACCAATCGCTGCCCCCACCACAGAACACCAAATTTAACAACTATCTACACAAAAAAGCATCTTCACAAGAACCAAAAATCAGGTGAGTGATCACAGTACCTGGTTTGAACTTCGTATTGCTGAAAGAAGCACTGAAGAGAGTAGGAAAGACAGTTTTGGATTGTCTATGCCACCCCTTCCCCACCCCCATGTAGTGGCCATGCGGTGCAAAGAATCTGTGTGCTTGGGGGAGGGCGAGTGCAGTGATTGTGGGACTTTGCACTGGAACTCAGTGTTGCCATGTCACAGCAGAAAGCAACACCAGGCCAACTGGCAAGCAACACCCAGGCCATTAGCAAAGAACTCAGCCAGTGCCCATGGAGGGAGAATTTAGATGCGCCCTCGCCAGAGGAGAAATGTCCATCCCAGTGGTCAGAGCCTGTGTTTCAACAAGCCTTACCACTATAGGCTAAAGTGTCCTGGGGCCCTAAATAAACTTGAAAAGCAGTCTAGGACACAGGAACTGCAATTTCCAGGCAAGTTTTAGTGCTGGGCTGGGCTCAAAAGCCATTAGACCTACGGGGCATGTAACCTAGTGAGACACCAGCTGAGGTGGCTAAGGCAGTGTTATGCCACCCTTTCCCTAATCTAAGACAGCACAGTTCACAGCTCCAAAAGAGACTCCTTCCTTCCACTTGAGCACTGGAGAGGGAAGAGTAAAGAGGACTTTGTCTTGTAACTTGGATACCAGCTCAGCCACAATGGAACAGAGCACCAAGTGGGCTCTTGGGGATCCCTGATTCCAGGCCTTGGCTCTTGTAGGGCATTCCTGGATGTGCCTGGGCCAGAGGGGAGCCCAATGCCCTGAAGGGCAAGTCCCAGGCCTGGCAGCATTCACCACAAGCTGACTGAAGAGCCCTTGGGCCTTAAGTGAATATGAGCAATAGCCTGGCAATAATCCCTGTGGGCCTGCAGTGGCCACAGGGAGAAACTCTTTTGCCTATGAAAAGCGGAGTGAAAAGTGGGAAGCACTTTGTCTTGTGGTTTGGGTGCCAGCTCAGCTGCAGGAGAACAGAGGACCAGGTAGGGTTCTAAGGTTATCAACTCCAGATGCTGGTTCCCAGATGGCATCTCTGGACCTGCCAGGGGCCCACGGGAACTCGCTGTCCTAAAGCGACGGATAAAAGCCTAACTGGCTTTGCCACCTGCTCATTGTAGAGCCCTAGAACTTTGGGCCAATACAAGAGGTAGCCAGGTAGTGGTTACACTGGGCCTTCGGTGAGATCCAGTGCTATGCTGGTTTCAGGTCTGACCTAGTGCAGTTCCAGTGGTGACAGCCACAGAAGTGCTTCTGTCACCACTCCCCCAGCTACAAGAGGCCTGGAGCACAGAATCAGAGACTCCATTTGTCTGGGACAACGTAAGGGAAGAGAATAAGAGTCTCTGCCTGGTAATCCAGAGAATTCTTCTAGACCTTATCTAAGACCACCAAGGTAGTACCTCTGCAAGTCTGTAAGAACCACAGCATTATTGGGCATGGGGTGCCCCCAAATGTTGTAGATATGGCTCCAATGACCAAAATCGGATCACAACACCCAATTCCCTTCAAATATCTGGAAAGCCTTCCCAAGACAGGTACAAAAAAGGCCAGATTGTGAAGACTACAATAAATACCTTCAATGTCCAGACACCAATGAACATCCACAAGCATCAAGACCATCCAGGAAAACATGACCTTAAGAAACAAACTAAATAAGAGACCAGGGACCAGAAATCCTGAGGAGACAGAGAGATATGTGACCTTTCAGACAGATAATTCAAGAGAGCTAATTTTGAGGAAATGCAAAGAAGTTCAAGATAACAAAAAGAAGGAATTCAGAATCCTATCAGATAAAGTTAACAAAGAGGTTGAAACAATTAAAAGGAATCAAGCAGAAATTCTGGAGTTGAAAAATGCAACTGACATACTGAGTCTCTTAATAAAAGTCAACAAGCAGAAGAAAGAATTGGTAAGCTTAAAAACAGGCTATTTGAAAATACACTGTCAACAGAGACAAAAGAAAAAAGAATGAAAAACAATGAAGCATGCCTGTAAGATCTAAATAATAGTTTCAAAAGGGCAAGTCTAACAGTTATTGGCCTTAAGGAGGAGGCAGAGACAGATAGGAACAGAACGTTTATTCAAAGGGATAATAACAGAGAACATCCCAATTCTAGATAAAGATATCAATATTCAAGTACAAGAAAGTTATACATCAACCAGATTTAACCCAAAGAAGACTACCATTCAAGGCATTTAATAACCAAACTTCCAAAGGTCAAGGATGAAGAAAGGATCCTAAAAGCAGCAAAATAAATAAATAAATAAATAAATAAATAAATAAATAAATAAATAAATAAATAAATAAATAACATACCATGGAGCTCCAGTATGTCTGACGGCAGACTTTTCAGTGGAAACATTACAGGCCAGAAGAGAGTGGTATGACATAAACTACTGAGGGAAAAAAAACTTTTACTCTAGAATAGTATATCCAGTGAAAACATCCTTCAAACTTTAAGAAGAAACAAAGACTTTCCCAGACAAACAAAAAATGAGACATTTCATCAACATCAGACCTGTTCTACAAGAAATGCTAAAGGGAATACTTTAATTTTAAAGAAAAAAGATGTTAATGGGCAATTAAAAAATGATCTGAAGGTACAAAACTCACTGGTAATACTAAGTACACAAAAAAACCACATAATATTATAAAACTGTAATTGTGATATGTAACCTATTGCTATCTTAAGTCAAAGACTAAAAGATGAACCAATCAAAAATAACTACAGCAACTTTTCAAGACATACTTGGTACCGTAAGATATAAATAGAAAGAAAGTTAAAAAGTTGGGGGGACAAAGTACAGAGTATTTATTAGACTTCTTTTCGATTGCATGTTTGTTTACCCAATCAGTGCCAAATTGTCATCAGTTTAAAATAACGAGCTATAAGTTATTTGCAAGCCTCATAACCTTAAATCAAAAAACATACAATGAATACACAAAAAATAAAAAGCAAGAAATTAAAACATACCACCAGAGAAAATCACCTTCACTAAAAGGAAAATAGAAAGGAAGGAAAGTAGGAAGAGAAGACCACAAAACAACCAGAAAACAAATAACAAAATGGCAGGAGTAAGACCTTACTTATTAATAATAACACTGAATGTAAACAAGCTGAATTCTCTAATCAAAAGACACAGAGTGGCTGAATAGATAAGAAACACAAAATTCAATGACCTGTTACCTACAAGAAACATACTTCACCTATAAAGACACGTGGAGTAAAAATAAAGGGATGGAAAAAGATATTTCATGCCAATGAAAACCAAAAAAGAGCACTAGTGGCTATACCTATAACAGACAAAATAGATTTCAAGAAAAAAACTACAAAAAGGGACAAAGAAGGTCATTATATAATGTAAAGGTATCAATTCATCAAGAGGATATAATAATTGTAAATATATATGTACTCAACATTGGAGCACACAGATACATAAAGCAAATATTATTACAGCTAACGAGAGAGGTAGACACCAATAGAGTAATAGCTGGAGATTTCAACATCCCACTTTCAGAATTGGACAGACAGAAAATCAACAAAGAAACATCAGACTTAATCTGTACCACAAACCAAATGGACCTAATAAATACTTATAGAACATTTCATCCAATGGCTGCAGAATACACATTCTTCTCCTCAGCACATAGATAGTATGACAAGGACAGACCATAAATTAGGTCACAAAACAAGTCTTAAAACATTCACAAAATTGAAATACTATCAAGTTTTTTTTTTTTTTTTTTTGAGACAGGGTTTCACTCTTGCCCAGGCTGGAGTACAGTGGTGTGACCTCAGCTCACTGCAGCCTCTGCCTCCCAGGCTCAAGTGATCCTCCCATCTCAGCCTCCTGAGTAGTCAGGACCACAGGTATGTGCCACTGCACCCAGCCTCAAGTATCTTCTCAGATCACAATGAAATAAAACAAGAAATCAATAACAAGAGAAATTTTGGAAACTATACAAACACATGGAAATTAAACAACATGCTCCTTAAATACCAGTGGATCAATGAAGAAATTAAGAAGGAAATTTTAAAAATTTCTTGAAACAAATGATCATGGAAACACAACATACCAAGACCTATGGGATACAGTGAAAGCAGTACTGACAGAGAAGTTTGTAACAGTAAGTGTCTACATCAAAAAAGCAGAAAAACTTCAAATAAATGACCTAATGATGCAGCTTAACCAGAAAACTAGAGCAAATCAAACCCAAGATTAGTAAAAGAGAAGAATAAAGATCAGAGTAGAAATAAATGAAATTGAAACAATCATTCATAACCAAATGGGATTTATCCCAGAGATGCAAGGATGATTGGGCATATGCAAATCAATCAATGACACACATCATATCAACAGAATGAAGAACAAAAACCATGTGATCATTTCAATTGATGCAGACAAAGCATTTGACAAAATTCAACATCCTTCATGATAAAAACCCTTAAAAAACTGAGTATAAAAGCAACGTATCACAACATAATAAAAGCCATATACATAGATCCACAGCTAATATCACACTGAGCGGGGAAAAGCTGAAAACCATTTCTCTAAGATCTGGAACACAACAAAGATGCTCTCTGTCACCACTGTTATTCAACATAGTACTGGACGTTCTAGCTAGAGCAATCAGACAAGAGAAAGAAATAAAGGGTGTCCAAAATGAAAAGAAAGAAATCAAATTTTCATTGTTTGTACATGATATGACACTACATTTGCAAAAACCTAAAGATTCTACCAAAAAAAATTTAGAATTGAAAAATTCAGTAAAGTTGCAGGATACAAAATCAACATATAAAAACCAGTAGCAATTCTATATGTCAACAGTGAACAACCTGAAAAAGAAATCCAAAACATAATCCAATGTGCAATAGTTACAAATAAAGTTAAATACCTAGGAATTAACTTAACCAAAGATGTGAAAGATCTCTACAATGAAAACTATAAAACACTGATGAAAGAAATTGGAGAGGACACCAAAAAATGGAAAGGTATTCCACGTTCACAGACTGCAGGAATCAATATTTTTAAAATGCCCATACTGTCCAAAGCAATCTACAGATTCAATGCAATCCCTATGAAAATACCAATGACTTTTTCACAGACATAGAAAAAAAATCCTAAAACTTAAATGGGGATGTGGTGGCTTACGCCTATAATCCTAATACTTTGGAAGACCAAACCGGGAGGATGGCTTGAGGCCAAGGGTTTGAGACCAACCTTGCAAAGATAATGAGACTCTGTGGCTACTAAATAAATAAATAAATAAATAAATAAATAACATTTACATGGAACCACAAAAGACACAGGATAACCAAAGCTGTCCTAAGCAGAAAGCACAAAACCAGAGGAATCATATTACCTGACTTCAAATTACACTATGGAGCTATAGTAACCAAAACAGCATGGCACTAGCATAAAATCATGGAGCTATAGTAACCAAAACAGCATGGCACTAGCATAGAAACAGACACATAGACCAATGGAATGAAAATGAGAACCCAGAAACAAATCTATACATTGATATTGGCATTCACTCCTTTTCAACAAAGGTGCCAAGAACATACATTGGGGAAAGGAAACTCTCTTCAATAAATGATGCTGGGAAAACTGGATATCCATATGCTCAGGAATGAAACTAGGCCCCTCTCTCTCACCATATACACAAATCAAATCAAAATGGATTAAAGACTTAAATCTAAGACTTCAAACTATGAAACTACTAAAATAAAACATTGGGGAAAATCTCCAGGACATTGGAGTGGGTAAAGATTTCTTGAATAATACTCCATAAACACAGGCAACAAAGCAAAAATGGACAAATGGGACTGACTCAAGTCTGCACAGCAAAGAAAACAATCAACAAAATGAAGAGACAACCCACAGAATGGGAGAAAATATTTGCAAACTACCCATGTGACTGGGGATGAATAACCAGAATATAGAAGAAGCTCAAACAACTCTACAGGAAAAAATTAATAATCCAATCAAAAATGGGCAAAAGATCTGAAGAGACATTTCTCAAAAGAAGACATACAAATGGCAAACAGGTATATGAAGAGGTGCTCAGCATCAATGATCATCAGAGAAATGCAAATTTTAAAAACTACAACAAGGTATCATTTAACCCCAGAAAAAATGGCAAAATTCAGGCAATAACACATGCTGACAAGTATGTGCAGAAAAGGGAACCCTCATATACTGTTGGTGGGAATGTAAATTAGTACAAACACTATGGAGAACAATTTGGACATTCCTCAAGAAGCTAAAAAATGGAGCTACCATATGATCCAGCAATCCCACTGCTGGGTATATATCCAAAAGAAAGGAAGTCGGTATATCAAAAAGATACCTGAACTCCCATGTTTACTGCAGCACTGTTCACAATAGCCAAGATTTGAAAGCAACCTAAGTGTCCAGATGAATAAACAAAGAAAATATGGTAAATATACACAATGGAGTACTATTCAGTCATAAAAAACAATGAGATCCTGTCATGTGCAACAACATGGATGGAACTGGAGGTCATTGTGATAAATGAAAAAAGCCAGGCATAGAAAGACAAACTTGACATGTTCTCACTTATTTGTGGGAGCTAAAAATTAATACAATTGAAATCATGGAGATAGAGTGTAGAATGACAGTGACCAGAGACTGGAAAAGGTAGTGGGAGGTGGGGGGTAAGTTGGGATGATTAATGGGTACAAAAAGTTGAAAAAATAAGACCTAGCATTTCACAGCACAGCAGGGTGACTACAGTCAATGACAATTTAACTATACATTTTAAAACAAGTAAAAGTCTATAATTGGATTGCTTGTAACATAAAGGATAAATGCTTGAGGTGATGGATACCCCATTTACCCTGATGTGATGCCTGAATCAAAATATTTCATGTACCCCATATATATACCTACTATGTACCCACAAAATTTTTTCAAAAATTAAAAAAAAAAAAACCTATATTTTCACCAGGCGCAGTGGCTCATGCCTGTAATCCCAGCACTTTGGGAGGCCGAGGCAGGAGGATCACCTGAGGTCAGAAGTTTGAGACCAGCCTGACCAACGTGGAGAAACTCTGCCTCTACTAAAAATACAAAAATCAGCCAGGCGTGGTGGCACATGCCTGTAATCCCAGTTACTCGGGAGACTGAGGCAGGAGAATTGCTTGAATCTGGGAGGCAGAGGTTGCAGTGAGCCGAGATCATGCCATTGCACTCCAGACTGGGCAGTAAGAGCGAAACTCCGTCTCAAAAACAAAAACACCACCACCACCACCACCACAAAAACAAAAACAAAAACAAAAACAAAAACTGTATTTGCAAATATGATAATAGAATGTGTATTGCTTTTTACCTTGAACTCTAAAGTTCAAACTGAGCCTAGATGCTAATTTTTACAGATTATGATTACTTTCAGAATTAAATTTCCATAAATTAATGTTACTGATGTTCTATCACCTTTATAATCCAGTAAGTATAACCCAAAATGTGATAGCCAGCACCCCTACAGTTTGTTTTACATATTAAAGACCACGTAGTAGTAACTACAAGGCCCTAAAATACCAGAAATATTTTGCTATCACAAAATGTACTACTGAGTTAAATTTTTGATAACAAAAAATATTAACCTGAACATACAAAATAATTCCAGTTTAGATGTCTCTGACTATAATGAATTGGAATAAAAATCACTGTACCATTAAAGAAATAATGTACTTATAAAGAATAAACCTAGAATATGTTTAAAATGTATTCACCAGAACAAAACACAGTCTTCAAATTCTGTTTTCCTGTATATATGCAAAATGTTTAAAATAAAAGAAATGATCTGGGAATATAATATAGTCAATCAAGCCAACTACATCGTTATTAGAAAGTCAGATTGGCTAATAACCTCTACTTAATATTCTCTCCCTCTGATATAACTCATTTTAGGATTCTTAGAACAAAACCTTTGAAACATGACATTTGTTGCCTGAATAAATGGTAGTAAAAAAAATTCACCATCAGTACTGCAGTTCATCTAGGGTGCCAGTTGAGAGTTGGGCACCTTTATCAGACAAGAAACTATAATTAAGAGTATAAGAGTAAATAATTAGTTGCATTTTAAATTAAGCTATAATAGTCTCCCCTAAGGTAAGGAAAACTGGGGTGCTTTCCTTGAGGTGAAGATGATCAGAAATATAGTACATGCATGTAAGTAAAAGAAGACTGAACGATCCAAGAAGGAGAATTTTTTTGTTATAAAAAAGAGAGACAGGAAGGAAAACCCTAATCTCTTATATATGACCATAAATTCAGCTTCCTATAAGCAAAAGCAAAATTAGTAGGGCTGCCTTCCTTTTCCAACTTCTTCCTAACAAGGTTATTCTACATGTTCAGTGTAACTAGCTCCAAATTTTACTTATATGAAAGTGTTATCCTCTGATTAACCCAAGGCCTCAGCTTCCTTACAGATTGCTCCATTAACAGCTTTCAGAAAGAAACAAAAACTGCCCACATATTCAAGACAGAGAACTCAGTTATTTTTTTCTTCTTTATTCATTCATTTATTCATTCACTTGTTTAAATATTTAGTGAACATTACTGTTACAGTTTGGACATTTGCCCCCTCCTGTTCTCATGTAGAAATTAGATTCCCAGTGTTGGAGGTGGGACATGGGGCCTGGTCCTGGTGGGAGGTGTTTGGGTTATAGGGGCAGATCCCTCATGAATGACTTGGTGCTGTTCTAGAGGTAATGAGTGAGTTCTTGCTCTATTAGTTCTCAGCAGAACTGATTGTTAAAAATAGCTCAGCATCTTCCTCACCCCTGTCTCTCTTCCCTCCTCTCTTGCCATGCAATGCCTGTCCCCGCCCCCTTCACTGTCTGCCATGAGTGGAAGCTTTCAGAAGCCATCACCAGAGGCAGATCCTGGCATCATGCTTCTTACACAGCCTGCAGAGCCAGGAGCCAAATAAATCTTTTGTTGTTAAAAATTACTCAGCCTTTAGTATTACTTTATAGCAATGCAAAACCAGCTAAAACAACTATTATGTGCTGAACACTGTGCTAGGAAGTATATACAGTGATTCTTCACCTCTAAGTAATAACTACTCAAGATTTCCAGTTCAAAAAACTCTCATCCAGACTAGACTACATTCAATGAAAGAAAAATAGATGAATTAAAAAAGACATCATCACCAACAAACATGTTATAAAAAAAGATACACTCTACTGTCTAGTAAACTACTAAGAAAAAGATATTTACACTTACAGAAGAAAATTGGCATAGAATGAAAGCTTAACTTCTTCAATAACAACATATTTCAAAATGAAGAAAATAACATAGTACATGCTATGTTAGAAATCCCTTCTTTTACTTGGTTTACCATATAACATTTTATATTCTATTCAAATATACATGCAAAAGAATTTTAATCTAAAAGAAATCTTAGAAATAATCTTGTTCAGTATTTTCTAAATTTTAGTCATTTGTGTACCATCTTTATGATTTTTATATCCATGTACCATATGTATTATTTAATATTTTAAAAGCCAATTCATTTTTTAAAACTTAAATGAGTTTCCTTTATAGATGTTAACCATAAATATAAATTCACTGAAAACAAAACCACGTTATGAAATTCTATATGAATACCATTGCTTATGGAAAACTCTAAGCCCAAACTGGACTTCTGTTAAAAAGGGAGATTATTAGTGAGGTTTTAAAGGGTAATAATTGCTTTTCCTCTTACATTTCCTAAGAGTCTGAAACCAACTGAAAAACAGAGAGAGAAATAAAATGACAATCAAAATATCAGCTTGATAACCAACATCAATGAATTGCAGAAACTGGATTTATGGCTTCATGGACTTTCTAATAGTTACCATCCTGTCCTAAGCACAGTTTGTCAACCAAAGCCTATTACATGGTGGAAAAGAAGTGCCTTGAGTATGGGCCACACCATGAGAAAAGTTGGAAGGGGCTATTCCTCATTGGTTCCTCTTCCCAAACTTGCCAGTTGGATAACACATTGATTTCATTCCAAGTTCAAGGGAAACGAGGTCAACAGAAAGAGCAAAAAAGCATTTCTGTACTTTTTCCTTCTAAGAAATGGAATTAATTTCGCTTCTGTAAAACTTTTTTTTTTCTTACTTTCATTGTTCTGTGTGACTCTTATGTGGAAACTCTTGAGGAGTATAAAATTCACAGTACCTGTTCACCCTCACCCCTAACCCTACCCCCACAACCAAACAATTATCCAGTGTTAGAGAACTATTAAAGATATCTTAATACCAAACTGAGACTTTCTTTTTGACATAATCAGAAAGATTGAAAAAGGAGTAACTTTCTCACTATGTGATTCAATGTTTAATGTTTTATCAAGGCACTGCCTAAAGTAATCTCATATCCCACCTAAAATCATCTCTAGTAATCTTTCAGAGTTTGGGAAATAAGGATTTATTCAAACTTTCATTTTACAGAGGAAATAGACTAAGAGAGATTAAAATAAATTATCAAAGGTAATATTGTTAACAAAATGGTCGAGATCAGACCCTAGTGTTTACTCATTACTTATACTGCATCCTACTTTATGAAACCTACATATTTGTTTTAATTTATTTTGAATTGAAAATTAATAATTGTGTATGTATTTTTATGGGGTTCAGTGTGGTGTTCTGATATTTGTATATGCATTGTAGAAAGATTACATCAAGCTAATTAACATATCCATTATTCCACCAACTTTTCCTTTGTAATCAGAACATTAAAAATAAATTCTTTTAGCAATTATGAAATATACATTAACTGTGGTAACCATGCAGTACCACAGACCACTAAAACTTATTCCTACAGTTTAACTGAAACTGTGTACCCTTTCATCAACATCTCCCCTTTCCCCATCCCCTCCCACACAATCCCCCCACCCCAGCAGACACTGGTTATCACCTTTCTACTCTGTTTCTATGAGATCAACATTTTTAGATATCACATGTAATTGAGATTATACAGTATTTGTCTTCCTGTGACTGGCTTATTTAACTATCAGAAATGATGAACAAATTCAGTAAAGTTGCTGGTTATAAAATCAATGTACAAAAATCAATAGTGTTTCCCTACACTAACAACAAACTATCCCAAAAGGAAATTAAGGAAACCATCCCATTTACAATAGCACCAAAAAATGAAACAGGAGAAAATTTAACTGAGGAGGTGAAAATCCATACACTGAAAATGTATAAAATATTGACAAAAGATATTAAAAAGACAAATAAGTAAAAAAAGATGTACCATGTTCATGGATTGGAAGAACTAACATTATTAAAATGACCACACTATCTGTATTAGTCCATTTTCACACTGCTATCAAGAACTGCCCAAGACTGGGTAATTTATGAAGGAAAAAGGTTTAATTGACTCACAGTTCAGCATGGCTGGGGAGGCATCAGGAAACCTATAATCCTGGAAGAAGGTGAAGGGAAAGCAAGGCACCTTCTACACAAGGTGGCAGTAAAGAGAAGTGCCAAGTAAAGAAGGAAGAGCCCCTGATAAAACCATCATATCTCGTGATAACCCACTATCATTAGAACAGCATGGGGGAAACCACCCTCATGATTCAACTACATCCACCAGGCCTCTTGACATGTGGGGATTATGGGAATTACAATTCAAGATGAGATTTGGGTAAGGATGCAAAGTCTAACCATATCACTATCCAAAGCAATCTACAGATTCAATACAATACCTATCAAAATTCCAATGTCATTTTTCACAGAAATAGAAAAAACAATCCTAACATATGTATGAATTCACTAAAAAACCCAAATAGCCAAAGCAATCTTGAACAAAAAGAGCAAAGCTGGAGGCACCAGACTCATTTGATTTGAAAATATAAAGCTACTATAATCAAAACAGCATGGTACTGGCATAAAAACAGACATATGGACCAATGGAACAGAACTGAAAGCCCAGAAATAAACCCAAGTATTTACCGTCAATTGATTCTTGGCAAAGGTGCCGACACACAATGCAAAAAGGCTCATCTCTTCAATAAATAGTATTGGGAAAACTGGATATGCAGAGGAATGAATCTTATTATACCACATACAAAAATCAACTCAAAACGTTTATAAGACTCTAACATCTGAAACTATACAACTATAGGAAGAAAACAGGGAAAAAGCTTCATGACAGTGGTCTGGGTAACAATTTCTTGGAAAGAACTCCAAAAGCACGGGCAGCAAAAACAAAAATAGACAAATGGAATTGCATCAAAATAAAAGGTTCTGTACAGCAAAGAAAACAAGAGTGAAGAGATAATCCATGAATTGGAAAAAAATATTTGCAAGCCATACACCCAACAAAGGGCTAATACCTATAATAATAAGGAACTCAAACAACAGCAAGAAAGCAAATAATCCAATTAAAAAATGGGCAAAGGATCTGAACAGATATTTCTCAAAAGAAGAGAACAATGGTTCAACATATATATGAAAAAAATGCTCTTTAATCATGAGAGAAATGCAAATTAAAACTGCAGTGAGATATCACCTCACACCTGTTAGAATGGCTATTACCAAAAAGACAGTAACAAGTGGTGGCAAGGATGTGGAGGAAAGGGAACCTTTGTACACTATTGGTGGGAATGTAAATTAGTTCAGCCATTTTGGAATCTATATTTTAAAAAAAAATTTAAGTATGGCCAGTTTAATCAAGAGAGCCCTGTCTTTCCATGAAGACTTTAAGGCTCTAAAAGAATACACTGTACCAACCTTCCAGCAAGAAAATGTTTTATATGTAAAAATCATACATAAGTTAACACTATACATTTATAAAGAATCGGTACAAACTAACCCAGTTCAGCATCAATTAATATGGTTATTACTGATTATTTCAGGAATCCATTTTCAAGTCTATCTCCATGCTATGGTCTGAATGTTTATTTTCCTCTCAAATTCATTTGCTGAAATCCCTACTTCCCAAGGTGATGGTATCAGGAGGTCTCTGAGAGGTGATTAAGTCATAAGAGCAGGCAAAACCCTCATGAATGGGACTAATAACCTTTCACAGGAGACCCCAGAGAACTTGTTTGCCCCTTCTACCATGTGAGGATACAGCAAAAAGTTATCACCCATAGGGAAGCAGGCCCTCATCAGACACTGAATCTGTTGGTGCCAACATTATTTAGAACTGCAAGAAATAAATTGTTGTTTTTTATAGGCCACCCAGTTTATAGTATTTTGTTATAGCAGCCCAAACGGACTGTGACATTCCTCTGGTTAATAATCCTGTCTTATAAGGTCATTCATTCTCTTTGCTAAGGATAGGTAACACTCTTATCTGCCCTCAGCAAAGGGGAGATCGCTGAAACCCATAGTCTTGCTGCAGGCTGGAGCGGAGAGGCACATCAAGCAAAATATACTAAGGCAAATGCCTATGCATGCAGTCTTTGACTGTAGCATATAGTGGCTGAGAGTATGGGCTTTGGAATAAAAAACCTGGTGTCCAAATCCTCTATCACTTACCAGTTGTGTGACCTTGAAGAAATTATATTTAACTTCATCCCAGTTTCTTCATCTGGAAAATGGCATTAATATTAGCACCATACTCATCTATAAAATGGGACTGATAATAGTATCTTACTCATCAAGTTATTTTAAGGATGAAATAAAATGTTACATGTAGAAAGCTTAGCACAATGGCTGACACAAAGTAATTCTCAAAAAATGTTAGTTCTTTATTTTGGGGTTGATCCTGCTGAAGAATTCTCAAGAGGCCAGCTACAGTTTGATCTAGGAAGAGATTGTTCGCCAAAATATCATATTATCTGAAAAACATATGAAAGGACCCCATTTCAGTGAGCACTTTATGCCCAAAGTATATCTAATTCATGCTGTTTACCACAGACAATAAAACAATGAGCAGCCTTTTCAAAATATTCAACAAATGACTACAATGAAGAGTAGAGACTCCTAGCTACTGTAAAGTTCTGACATTCTGTCATCACTACCTTGATTTGACCAAAACCCTGTTCTGTACTGAAACACAGAATAGCAGCTACTTGTCTAAAACAGCAACACTTTCGCCCATATTATATAGCAAGCGATTTGTATGTTTAATTTATATCTACAAAGACTATCCGGAATTCTAGGATACACATTTTCTCTAACAGTGTATGGTCAAGTATGACTCTGATTAGGTTCTTAGAGAACTATCTAAGACTTTAAAAGAGGAGGCAAGAGTAAAAGGAGTTCAAGGCTGAAAGCTAACTAGCTATAGTGAGACCTTTAGAGGGATGAGGGAGCTTTTTAAATTTAACTTGGACACAAAAGACAGCCATTTAAAATGAACACAGAAATGTGTAAGGTCTATTCTTTGGGATTTCAACAATGATGACATAAATATTTATATCCGCATTTAATGACAGAGATCTTTTTTCCCTTAAAATAGGGAGGAAAGACATATTATACTATTAAAAAGTGAACATCTAGGCTACTTTCCTTTTGTTTTTCAGCCACTGTGGCCTCTAGAGATCTCTTCTTGAACTCGAATGAGCAACTATGGCCTGTCATATGAATTCTATCACTGCTCTACTTAGGCGACAACTCGAAAGACTATTATCACTGTCAACTTGAAGCCTTCAACCAATTGAATAAAAAAATTCTAAACTGAATCATATGAAACAGTGCAGTGTTAGCAACATTCTTAAGAAGTGGTGTATCATACTCTGGGAATGACTGGGCAGCATTCTTATGAGGTGCCTGCTGCTTTTACTAGCAACAGACATGCCTTGCAAAGGCAAATAAACTCATGGTTAACTGATCTCAATGATATTCTGACAGACTTAACTCTGGGTTGGGAGTTAAAAGAATGGCTAATGGAAAACAGGTAGTATCTTAGTGAGTTAAGATGTTCAGGATAAGGCAGGCAGGACAGTATCAAAAGAAAAAAGACAAAAGAGGTTTGTTTGCTTCATGCTACTAAACAGAAGGCTCCCTGAAGCCACTCTTAATGTTTCTAAAACAAATTTAGCCATTTAACTTATACATATATAAAAGTTGCTTTGTCAAGAGATTGCAGACTACAGACAGCTTGCTGATAAAGGGGATACTGCCAACAGTCTCTTTGATGATTCATAAGGCCCTATAAATCCATGGCTAGACGTTTGAGGGAGTTTATTTGTTTGTTTGTTCTATTTTTTTTTTTTAATAAGTTAGTACTTTCTCCTAACTTAGAACCTCCTTCCGGCTCAAAGGATCTCAAAGATACTAGAACAGCTTCTCTTCATTAGCAAGAAACAAGAATATAGGAACAGAAAGCAGTAGGAAGTCAAGGCTTAATTTCATCAAATTTACCCAAGAGCTAAACTCCAGCCTCACTTTCCTCCATTGCCCTATTAAAAAAAAAAAATCACAATTCCACTCTTATGTTACTCTTATTCCTTCACTACATGTCATGCCCCTTGAAAGAAATAGCCGGTGGGGAGGATCTCAAGGCCTTTTATTCCTTGAGAATCCCTGAAAGAGACAACTAGAATAAGCAGGTATGCCATCAGGATCTCGCGGGATGAAGCTGTCAGTTAGTACACTAGATTCCTTTTTCTCTGGATGAATTTTACAGCTGCCTCTGTAATTAGCATACTTGAGGAGTTACGAATGAGATGTTTCACAATGGATTTAAGGCTATTTGTAATTTTTCTGCTAAATTATCATCCAATTACATTAAATCAGGGAGACCTATTGGGTTTCTTCATTATAGGGTAAAGGTCAATCCTAATACCCTAAGATACAAGAATTATTAACTAGAAATTGTGGCCACACCATAAGAGAAGAAAATGAAAATGCAGAGTCATGTTAAAGGAAGCAAAAACAAAACACTTAAGACTTCTGTGGAACATGAGGAAAGAGGGCAGTTAGTGTAACACTGTATAGCTTAATTTAGTATTGTATAGCTAAGGTGCTGTATAAATTGCTGATAGAAGAGACATATATCTTAGCCTACTAAAACAGGAACTGGAGCAGCAAATCTCCCTAGTATCATAAATTCCACCAATCTAAAAGGTACCAGTAGCTCCAATGGTCACCCTACCATCACACTCCCATCTTTTAACTCTTGTGCTGCCATCTCAGACTGCAGAATGTATCTTTTCCCCAGCTGCCCCTGCTTCCACTGTGGAAGAAAGAAGATGGGGTGTGGAGTACGGTCTTATGTGCCAAACTACAGCTGCTACTGTCACTGCTGCTGATGATCTGACATAGGTCACTTCACTCTCCCTTCCTTTTGAGCTGTGTAAAATCTCTAGAAAGAGAGCTAATTAATACTTTACAATCTATAGCTTCTGGTGGCATAGCTGAAACAAATAGTGTAAAGGTATTACTAAAAAAAATGGCTATATTTTACCCTTTTGGGTTTAACTGGGAAGAGGAGGGGATATCCATAAATGAAGATTAAGAACTATGAGGCAAAAGGCATGAAACTTTAACTAACAGTGCATGCAAGTGAGAAGAGGGAAGAAGATATATGTAGCAAACCGGGCAAGGAGGAGATGTCTGAAAAGGTGGGAAGGAGTCTTTGGCTTGTTACTGCTTTAAAAGACAATGCTTTGTACAGATTTGATACTTGATATTATGTTTCTCATATAATTTATCATTTGAGCTTAAAACAAAGACAGTATCACCATAACTTTCTTTAGAACTTGTACTAGAATTTACAAAGGAAGACTTCTGCCACTTCCTTGTCTAGAAGGTTACTTAAAATTTTCTACCCTAAGCCGGGTGCGGTGGCTCACGCCTGTAATCACAGCACTTTGGGAGGCCAAGGCAGGCAGATCATGAGGTCAAGAGATCGAGAGCATCCTGGCCAGCATGGTGAAACCCCGTTTCCACTAAAAATACAAAAATTAGCTGGGTGTGGTGGTGCGCGCCTGTAGTGCCAGCTACTTGGGAGGCTGAGGCAGCAGAATCACTTGGACCCAGGAGGCGGAGGTTGCAGTGAGCCGAGATCAGGCCACTGCACTCCATCTTGGGCAACAGAGGGAGACTTTTTCGCAAAAAAAAAAAAATTCTACCCTATGTAACATGTGTCTCGACCTGTAGACAGTTATTTATCAATAGGCCACAACATCTTACCTGATAGCTCCAAATAATTTTACCATACTCCTATATTCATCTGAGGTCATAAAGATTCTGGCAGGGATGAAGGGCCAGACTCTTTTTTTTTCCCATATACTACTTCACCTTTTCTCAATGAGCTATGCTATAAGATGCTTCTAACATAGCCACTGCATTCATATCTCCTTGTCCCAGCTCTCTATTAGCAACCGGAATTAAGAGCTAACAGTTATTGCGAACCAACTGTATGCAAGGTACTACACACACTAAATGTTTCCAATGCATTATCTCAATTAATCCACAAAGTTGTGATGAGGTACTTTCTTGTTCCCTTTTTTTTTTTTGAGATGGAGTTTCACTCTTGCTGCCCAGGTTGGAGTGCAACGCCGCGATCTCAGCTCACAGCAACCTCTGCCTCCTGGGTTCAAGCGATTCTCCTGCCTCAGCCTCCCAAGTAGCTGGGACTACAGGCATGTGCCACCATGCCCAGCCAATCTTACATTTCTAGTAGAGACAGGGTTTCTCCATGTTGGCCAGGCTGGTCTCGAACTCCCAACCTCAGGTGATCTGCCCGCCTCAGCCTGCCAAAGTGCTGGGATTACAGGCGTGAGCCACCACGCCCAGCCTCTTGTTCCCATTTTATAGCTGAGGTGAAGCACCTTATCTAAGATCACTTAGCTAGGAGTCAGAGACAGGAGTTGAACCCAGACATTCTGATTCCAGAATCTTTAGTCCTATTCCATTTCTACTCCATTATCATAGTTTCAGTGAGAATCAAAATGACTCTTCATGGAATAACAAAGGGAGAGGTGGGGTGGTTACTCCAGGTGTGAGTTTAAATAGCATGGTAAAAGGAGGGGCTCTAGAGAAGTACCTATGGGTAAGGTACAAATTTCTCTCTATAACGTGTCCTAGATCTAGGAAATTACATAAATGGTAAGAACTTCAAACATGCATCATCATGTATATCCATATAAAGCAATTAGTGGATGTGAATTGTGGCTTAACAACTTCACAAGTTGTCATTTTGGGTTCACACTGGGATTCCCAAAGAAAGAAAAATAATAGTGTCAGGACTCTGAGCCCAAGCTAAGCCTGTGACCTGTGCATATACATCCAGATGGCCTGAAACAACTGAAGATCCACAAAAGAAGTGAAAATAGTCTTAACTGATGATATTCTATCATTGTGATTTGCTTCTGCCCCACCCTAACTGATCAATGTACTTTGTAATCTCCCCCACGCTTAAGAAGGTTCTTTATAATTCTCCCCACCCTTGAGAATGTACTTTGTGAGATCCACCCCCTGGATCAATGGAGAACATTGCTCCAAACTCCACTGCCTATCCCAAAACCTATAAGCACTAATGATAATCCACCACCCTTTGCTGACTCTTTTTTTTCAGTTTCACTCCTCAGCCCGCCTGCACCCAGGTGAAATAAACAGCCATGTTGCTCACACAAAGCCTGTTTGGTGGTCTCTTCAAATGGACATGTGAGACAAATAGCTAAAGACAGCTTATCTCAAATTTAATTTATTTGTATGACACATTTAGGGTACATTTTAGTTATTTTGAAGTTCATGGTTAAGAGTTAATAATACTCTCAGAGAATGAGAATCAGCTGTCCTGTGACAGTCCTATTTTCTAATAATTATGTAAAATTACACAATAAGCTTTCCATGAAGGAAAAATAGCCTACTTCAGAACTGAAAACCCAGGAGCAAATTTATTATAAAGCGGTTTATTAAACTTGTAAACCACTCTTCCTATTATCTATTTAAACACTTACTTCTAACTATTAAACATTAAAGCACACACATTTTGCTTCCATCTTTAAATATATTTCCTCCTTTAATTTCTTAAGTGACATAATTAGGGATAAAAAATTTCAGTTTACTCATGAAGACCTTAAAAATTAAAGTATCTACTTTTGAGGATATGATTCAAAATTTGGGTTGTAATAACTGATGGTATCCAAAATGAATCACAAGATGAATACAAATATTTTATGTTTTCAGAAATAAATTGATTTAGAGGAAATAATTATACACAAGTTATGTTCTATGTAGTCCTGATTATTATTAAAATTAACATTATTCTTGTCAGTGAAATTTATAAAAGATTAAGATTAGAGAAAGAACTTTTAGAGGGGACGCAAAATCATTTTTAAGTTAATTCAACAGATCACTAAGTTGGACACACGTACATGAACAGGGACAATCATGATGTGTTATGTATAAATTTGTGTGGTTCAACCACTGCAGCTAAAAGAATGATCTAATAAAGACAAATCATTTTATTTAAGAGAGTGGAGATCTCCCAAATGACAACAGGATGATTCTCTTCTATCTAAAAAGATGAACGCTGAGAGGCAGTATGTTCAAAGCTTACAAAAATCCAAATATTTGGATGGAGGTTCAAATGTTAGAATTAGGACCCTTTCATTGCAAGCAGTTTAAGAGGCTGGGCGCGGTGGCTCACGCCTGTAATCCCAAGCACTTTGGGAGGCCGAGGTGGGCAGATCACGAGGTCAGGAGATTGAGAACATCCTGGCTAACACAGTGAAGCCCCGTCTCTACTTAAAAAAAAAAAACAAAAAACTAGCCAGGTGTGGTGGCAGGTGTCTGTAGTACCAGCTACTCGGGAGGCTGAGGCAGGAGAATGGCATGAACGAACCCGGGAGGTGGAGCTTGCAGTGAGCCAAGACTGCACCACTGCACTCCAGCCTGGGCGACACAGCAAGGCTCTGTCTCAAAAAAAAAAAAAAGAAAGAAAGCAGTTTAAGATCATGTAAAATAAAACATAGTTTTATACCAAATGTAAAATTCTTATAGAACTAATTATCACAACAGAATATGAAAGTCTGAGATGATATGTTTGGGGGAAAATATGAATATTCAGGCCTTGATGTCATGGATGGCAACCATATGTCCTACAAAGTCACTGAGAATCACTGTTAATCAGAGTAGTGAATGGAATGAATCAGTGATATGACCCAAAATGCTCTTCTTAGGCTTCAATGCACAGGAAACAACATATACAACATAACCAGATTATGTTACATTTTGGCTCTAAAGGATGCATTTTCTTTGTGTACCAACAAATTATTTCTTTTCCTTGCCATTTTGGAGGTAAGAGGTAGATATACCACAGAAACCAGAAAAGGGTAAGAAGAGGAAGAATAGAATATTATTTATGCCTGATAATGCTACCTGCTGGGTTAGACCAGAATATATAATTCATAAAGAATATTGGAGCTCAGAAGTTAGTACTACATAGAACATAACTTGTGTATGATTATCTCCTCTAAACTCTATAAAAAAAACCAGTAAATATATTTTGAGAATGGTGTTAGTCAAGGATACTGGTTGTAAGGAGTAAAAACCTAGACAAATTAGCTCAAATGAAAAGAAAGATTACTGAAAGAATACAATGGAATTGCCAAGAGATGAAGAGCAGAAAGTATAACTGATCTTTCCGCAATGAGAAATCTGCAATTCTTACCCATTTCTCTGTGGCTGTGGGGTCTGGGTGTTTCTGCTATACTCTCCTTTCTGCTAAGTGACTTATCTCTTGCTCCAAGCCCATCTTGTAGATATCAGCATCAGTCTACAAGATTTTACAGCTTAGTCTCACCTTCATGTAAACTAGAGTCCCTATCTTGTAATAATTCTAACACTAAGACCATGTGCTGAGCAGTGTGCTACATACTTAGAAATATTTCTTTTAATCGCCAGAACAATCCTATAGAGCAAGTACACTTATAGATGACCAGTGAAGGAGTAGTCAGAATCCAGACTAGTCAGACTCCAGAGTTGGAGAGCTCACTACCAGGTTACACTACTTCTAAACAGGGAATTTCACTGGCAGAGCCTGGCCTAAAGGTTTAGTTGCCCAGGGTTAAGAACAGCTGTGAATGGGCATGTGTTTCTGCATGGGCCCCTGTGTGTGTGTGTGTGTGCGTGTGTGTGTGTGTTTAGAAGGGAGGGAGTGTTTACATGACATACACAAGAGAGCGAGGGGTGTATTCCTCAAACAGATTCTATTAGATGGGCTGTGGAGAGTTAATAATTAGTATCCCTGGTCCCAACATTTGATAGGCACTCCACACAGAAGTGGTACAGTAAACCTTTGGCTTTCAGGAATTAAATTTTTCAGAAATTTAACTCTCAGAGGTATCTCAATCATTGCATTTAGCAAACTGTATGTTTTTGTGTGTATCTGTCTCCCCTGTAAGTCTGGAACAAGGACATAAACATAAACATATTCATTTTGTTGCCTTAGTAATTACCACTATTGCAGGCATACAAAAAGCACAAAATAAATGCATAATTGAATAAATGAACCTAATAATATAACGTGCCGTACCTAACGGGGATCCCACAGTTTGCTATAGGAAATAATCACTTACCTAGACAGTAGATGAGCCTACCATCCAGCATCACAACTGCATCATTCTTGGTAATTTTTGAGATGTGCAAATGCCACAGTTTTACTACTTTACAATGCAAAACAGTTAATATTACTCAGGTTCTACCTTTATTTAAGAACTTTACCAGTTTCTTAGATAATAGTTTAAGACCTCGGGCCGGGCGCGGTGGCTCAAGCCTGTAATCCCAGCACTTTGGGAGGCCGAGACGGGCGGATCACGAGGTCAGGAGTTCGAGACCATCCTGGCTAACACGGTGAAACCCCGTCTCTACTAAAAAATACAAAAAGCTAGCCGGGCAAGGTGGCTGGTGCCTGTAGTCCCAGCTACTCGGCAGGCTGAGGCAGGAGAATGGCGTGAACCCGGGAGGCGGAGCTTGCAGTGAGCTGAGATCCGGCCACTGCACTCCAGCCCAGGCGACAGAGCGAGACTCCGTCTCAAAAAAAAAAATAGTTTAAGACCTCAAATACCTACAAAAAGGGAATATAAATACTTGCTAAGCTACATGGACACTTCTATTCTTCTTACTGCTTGCACAATACTTCAGAAATATATAGGTCTTGTGCCTTAGACCCATCAACTATTTCATAAATATATACTGCCAAAATAGTACATGACAGGAAAAGAGATATTATTCTTGCTTTTGTTAATTTTATTATTTTACTGTGCACTTTTCTAGGCAGTTGACTCTGATTTCCTGAACCCAAAGAATGATCTTTGGGGGTTTCGATAAAGAGTATAGAATCTATATTTTAGTTATTAAATAATGTAAGAAGTTATGGTTAATTTTTATATGAAGTGCAGAGCCGGATGAAATTATGTTAGGCATGTATTATTGCTAGAGTGTCTGTCCCTCCATTCAGAATTTTGTAGGTTTCATATTGAAATAAATAATGAAATTCATTTATAAGAATCTCACTTGGAGTACTTCTACACATTATAATAACAGAAGTTACAAAAATTAAACATTACATTTAAAACCAACTTATTTTCATATTCCTTTTTTCTTTTTGAGATGGAGTTTCGCTCTTGTTGTCCAAGCTAGAATGGAATGGTGTAATCTCAGAATGGCGTGATCTCAGCTCACCGCAACCTCCACCTCCTGGGTTCAAGTGATTCTCCTGCCTCAGCCTCTGGAGTAGCTGGGATTACAGGCGTGCGCCACCACGCCCAACTAATTTTTTGTATTTTTTCGTGGAAATGGAGTTTCACCATGTTAGCCGATGGTCTTGAATTCCTGACCTCAGGTGATCCACCCGCCTCACTCCTGACCTCACGTGATCTACCCACCTTGGCCTCCCAAAGTGCTGGGATTACAGGCGACAGGCGTGAGCCACCATGCCCAGCTTCATATTCCTTTTTATAGCTGTTTGTGATCATTACTATCATTATAATAAAACATAATTGTACTTTTCTTGAGTTCCAAATAATTTTGACGTAGTAGCTCTATTTATATTTAACAGAACTCTTTGTTCTCCTTAACAATGCATGGCCTAAAGGAAAACTAGTTTACCAGAGCTTAATCTATTGGGGTTTTATCAAAGCCTAACCCATCAGCGGGAAGAGAAATATCCAATTCGGGTTTATTAACAGACTGAGACCTAATCATATTACTACAGAATACTTCTTCCTCCTCCCCACAAACCATACCATCATATCAATAAGGCTGATGAACAATAATGAGAAATTACAGCTAAAAGAACTGCCTATTTCAGGAATCTCTAAAAAGCCTAAAGACAAGGGAGACCAAAACAAGGACGCTAGAAGAAAGTTTAGCATCTGATACCACAGCTATGGCTAACAGTAAGCACACCCCAACTCCTAGCCAGATAAACAGAAAACTTCATACTAACAGCCTATCTACTTCAGTTCCTTTTTATCCAATACTTCACATCTGGCTTTCAATAAAAAAATTACAAGGCATGCTAAAAGGCAAAAAATATAGTCTGAAGAGATAAACCATCAGAACCAGACTCTGATATTGCAGAGATTTTGCAAGTAACAGACTGGGAATTTAACTATGAATAATATGCTAAAAACTCTAATAATAAACAAATGGGCAACATGCAAGAACAGATGAGTAATGTAGGCAGAGAGATGGAAACTCCAAGGAAAAAAAATTTTTTTAATGCTAGAAATAAAAAAATACCATAAGAGAAATGAAGAATGCCTTTAATGGCCTCAGTAGTAGGTTGGATATGACCAAGGAAAGAATCAGCTTAAAGATATATGAATATAAACTTACAAAACTGAATTAAAAAGATGGAACAGAATATCCAAGAACTGTGGGACAATTTACAAAAGGTGGACATACATGTAATGGGAGTACCAGAGGAGAAGAAACAAAAAGAAAAAATTTCTGAAATAATAATGCCTAAGAATTTTCCAAAATTAATGAGAGACACTAAACCACAAATCTATAAAACCTACAGAACATCAAGTATCCATACAAAAAACAAACAAACAACAACAACAAAAAAAACCCAAAGAAATAAAACTACACCTAAGAGTAACATATTCAAACTGTAGAAAGTCAGAAAAAAATTTTGAAAAATGCTGGGCTGGAGGAGTCTTATCTAGAGAGGAACAAGAATTATATGTTCCTTCTTTTCAAGAAATCATGCAAGCAAGAAGAGAGTGGAATAGAATAAAGACGTTTTAATTCTTTTGAAAGAATAAAACCACCCACTTAGAATTCTGCATTCAGCAATATTTCTCCTTCACTCTTGAAGGATAATTAAGAATTTCTCAGACAAACAAAACAGGAAATTTGTTGCTAGCTTCAGAGAGAAGGAAAATTATATAGATCATAAACTCAAATATGTATAAAGAAGAATGTTAGAGAGGTATAAAATGAAATCTTTCTTAAGTTCTTAATTTATCTACAGTGTATTCAAAATAATACTAGCAACAATGTATTTGGTGATCATAGCTTACGGATAACTGATGTGAATGACAGCAATGCTTTAAGGGATGGGAGAAATTAGGAATACTCTAAGGTTTTGGCATTATATATCCCATGAAGGGATATATAAAGTTATGTGAAAGTGGACTTGGATTAGTTGTAAATATATATATATATATATATATATATATATATATATATTTTTTTTTTTGAGATGGAGTCTCGCTCTGTTGCCCAGGCTAGAGTGCAGTGGCCGGATCTCAGCTCACTGCAAGCTCCGCCTCCCGGGTTTACGCCATTCTCCTGCCTCAGCCTCCCGAGTAGCTGGGACTACAGGAGCCTGCCACCTCGCCCGGCTAGTTTTTGTATTTTTTTAGTAGAGACGGGGTTTCACCATGTTAGCCAGGATGGTCTCGATCTCCTGACCTCGTGATCCGCCCGCCTCGGCCTCCCAAAGTGCTGGGATTACAGGCTTGAGCCACCGCGCCCGGCCAGTTGTAAATATATATTGCAAACTCTGGGGCAACCACTAAAAGAAGTTATAATTGATATACTAAGACATAATAAAAACTGGAATCATTATAAAATGGTCCATTAAAACCAGAGAAGGCAGAAAACCAGAGGAAGATAAAAAAAGGAAACAAAAATAGGGCAACAAATAGGAAACAGCCACAATTACAGAAACAATCCAACTATATCAATAATTGCTTTAAAAGTAAATAGCCCAAAATATACCAGTTAAGAGACAGAGACTGTTCAAATGGATTTAAAAAAAAAAATAGAAGCAAGACCCAACTACATGTTAGGTACAAAAACCCACTGTAAATATGAAGATATACACAGAGGTTAAAAGTAAAAGGTTGGAGAAAAATATACCATGCTAACACAAATCAAAAGAAAGCTAGAGTAGCTCTATGAATTTCAGATAAAGTAGACTTCAGAGCAAGGAAAATTATCAGCAATATTTTACCTGAGCTCTGATATTAAAAAACAAAGTTTATTTAAAAAAAGAATAAAAATCAAATTATCAGCAATAAACGGCATGATATAATGATAGAGGGTTAATTATTGAAGAAGACACAACTATCTCTAATATGTATAATGCACCTAACAACTGACTGTCAAAATATATAAAGTAAAAACTTACAGAATTGCAAGGAGAATATACAAATTCACTATTATACTTGGAGACTTCAATAGCTGTCTATCAGTAATTGACATAACCAGCAGGGAGAATATTGGTGAAGATATAGTTGAACTGAGCAGCACCATCAATCTAAATGATTTATAGAATACTTCATCTGGCCACAATAGAACGCACATTCTTCTCAAGTTCACAGGGAACATTTCACCAAGATAAACAATATTCTGGCCTGCAAAACATACCTTAACAAATTTAAAAGAACAGATATCATACAAAGTATGCTCTCAGACCACAATGGAATTAACTAGAAATCATTAACAAAAAGACAGCTGAAGCACTTTGTGTTATTTAGAACACAAGAATCGAAGAAATGTCAAGAAATAAAAAATATTTTAAACTAAATGAAAACAAAACATTAAAATTCATGGAACATTGCAGAAGTGGTACTTAAATGTAAATTCATAGCACTGAATACATATAATGAAAAGGAATAAAAAGCTAAACCCAATTATCTAAGTTTCCATAATAGTAAACTAGAAAAAAGTACAAATAAAATCCAAAGGAAGCAGAAGAAATCAATGAAACTGAAAATAGAAAAACAACAGAGAAAATTAACAAACTGTAAAGCTAGTTCTTTGAAAATGTCAGTAAGATGAGTAAACTCCTAGTGAGGCTAATCGAGAAAGAAGGGGAGAAGACCCAAATTACTAATATTAGAAATAAAAGGCCACAACAACTAATCACATGGACATTAAAATGATAATAAAGGAATATTATGGATAACACTATACCCACAAATTTGACAGCTAACATGAATTGAACCAATTATTTGAAAGATCCAATCTACCAAAATTCACACAAGGAGAATTTGGTAATCTGAATAGGTCTCAATATTGATCAAATAAACCGAATAAACAATAATTTTCCAAAACAGAAAGTACCACACTCAAATTGTTTCACTGGTGAATTCTACCAAACATTTAAGGAACCAATGATGCCAATTCTGTGTAATCTCTTCCAGAAAACAGAAACAGAAGGAATCCTTCCTAAATCATTCTATGAGGCTAACATTACACTGATACCAAAACCACATAAAGACATCACAACAAAGGAAACAAACTAATAGCTCTCATTAATGTAGATGCAAAATCCTCAACAAAATATTAGCAAATCAAACCTGACAATGTATAAAAAGAATTATACACCATGACCAATTGGAATTTATTTCAGACATCCAGTGCTAGTTCATCATTGAAAAGTCAATTACTATAGTCCATCAAATCAACAAGCTAAAGAAGAGAAATAATTTAATAATATCAATAGATACAAGAAAAGTAGTCCACCAAATCCAATACCTATTCCTGATTAAAAACTCTAAGCAAGAAAAAACATCTACAAACAACCTACAGCTAACAAACTGCATAATGGTGAGAAACTTGATACCTGCTTCCTAAGTTGGGAACAACACAAGGATGGCCCCTCTCACCATTCCTATGTAACACTAAAAACAAAAGAAGCCAGTCAGTAGTGGAAGTCAATGGAATAAGACAAAAGAAAGAAAGAAAAGGTACACAGATTGGGGAGGAAGACATAAAACTATTTTTGTTTACAGATGACACGGCCATTTATGTAGGAAATCCCAAGAGTTGGCAACTCACCCCTGTCCCTGCCAACCCCCCCCCCAAAAAAAAACCAGCAAAAAAAACCCTGCTGGAACTAATAAGTAACTATATCAAGGTTGTAGGATACAAGGTTGATATGCAAAAGTCAAATGTGCCTGGCGCAGTGGCTTACGCCTGTAATCCCAACACTTTGGGAGGCCAAGGTGGGTGGATCACCTGAAGTCAGGAGTTTGAGACCAGCCTGGCCAACAGGGTGAAACTGCATCCCTACTAAAAATATGAAAATCAGCTGGGTGTGGTGGCACACACCTGTAATCCTAGCTACTCGGGAGGCTGAGGCAGGAGAATCAGCTTGCACCCAGGAGGCAGAGGTTGCAGTGAGCCGAGATCACGCCACTACAATACCATCTCAGTGACAGAGCGAGACTCTGTCTCAAAACACACACACACACACACACACACACACACACACAGCATTCTACTAAATCTAAGGCCTTTTTAGTTCAACTGAAAGGCCATATGAAGAAATAGTTTTAATTAAAGCATGAGTCACAGGTTACCTAAGACTTCCAACCTGGGAAGAAACTTGTTCTGTTTGAATGAACAGAATAACGGTCCTTCAATATAGATGTTTTCAAGTTTGTAACTAAGAATTTTCTGGTTAATATTGACATAAAGGTTCTAATTTGGTAAAAGTGGAAATACAGCTTCTCTAAAGTTCTCTTTCATGGTAAATAGATACATAAAATTTGCCCTCTTAAAAAAACAGTTTCTTGTTCTTTGCTAATTGATGAACTTTTAAGACTTAAAATAAATCAAACTGACAAGCTCCTCTCCCTACCTGTATTTGATGGCATTTTCAATTCTTTGACAAAAAGTCAATCATTGTAGAGACTGTTCTTAACAACAACAAAAAAAACTCTTAACACTAACAACTTTAATCTTCTATTGAGAATGGCTTTAATGTAATAATATGGCATATCCATTAATAGGTTTCAACTATTAACCTACCTAAGTAGCTTTCAGGAACCATAGTTCCATGATAATGTGTGCTTTCTTTCATTTCAGCAGAGATTTATTTCATACTGAACTTATTATTTTAAAAAGAATCGATTCAAGAACAGGTGTCTCAGGCTAGATTTGGTATTGTATAAGTAAGCTTTGTGTTAGAAGACGATAAGAATAAATTTAAAATTTTAATTGAACAATTCCAGGCACCAGAGGCAAACTTAAAGCTTAAAATGCTAAATAAAGCTAGCTGCCAAAAAGGGCAAGCTGGAGGTTACAGCTGCAACAAAAATATAAAATCTCTCCATTTCTGCGGTGTCTTCTCCACATGGTAGACTGTGGCCTCTGCTCATCATTTCTGGTGGCCTCTGTTCACCATTTCTCTACTCTGGAGTTGTGAGAGGCATCTGAACCAGAGCAACTCCAACTTAAATAGGGGCTGGGTAAAATTAGGCTAAGACCTACTGGGCTGCATTCCCAGGAGGTTAGGCATTCTAAATCACAGTCTCAAGACAGAAGGTCAGCATAAGATACTGGTCATAAAGACCTTGCTGATGAAACAACTTGCATAAAGAAGCCGGGCAAAACCCACCAAAACCAAGATGGTGAGGAAAGTGACCTCTGGTGATCCTCACTGCTCATTATATGCTAATTATAATACATTAGCATGCTAAGAGGCACTCCCATCAGCATCACTGACAGTTTACAAATGCCATGACAACATCATAAAGTTACCCTATATGGTCTAAAATGGGAAGGAACCCTCAGTCCCGTGAACTGCCCATCCCTTTCCCAGAAAATTCATGAACAATCTACCTTCTGTTTAGCATATAACAAGAAATAATCATAAAAATGGGCAACCAGCAGCCCTCAGGGCTGCTCTGCCTATGGAGTAGCCATTCTTTATTCCTTTACTTTCCTAATAAACTTGCTTTCACTTTACTCTATGGACTTGCCCCAAACTGTTGTGTGAGATCCAAGAACCCTCTCTTGGGGTCTGGATTGGGACCCCCCTTTCCGGTAATAGGGTTAACCTACAATAGCATGCCATAGAACTGTCCAAAGTGAAGGAAAATTAATTTTTTGAATAATTACCATTTCAAACTATCTACAATTACATTTCTTTAAATTAATTTAGAAGAGAGTTGACTGCATTATTCTCACTGTTCGACATAGCCACTAACAGAAAGCAAATTCTTCTTTCAGTGATGCCAGGGAAAACTGTCCAAATCTCCTTTTTGAATTAGGAAATGGGGTGGTAATTTGCAAAAATGTGTTGTCTCATACTCCATTGATAAAAGACTGTAAAATAAGTTTTTTTTTTTTTTTTTTTTTAAGTCTGAGCTTTTACCTTCCTATTTCTTTCTGATAGTCACCGGCCTAAATATAGAGAGGAGGCAGGAAAGGAGACAGAGCAAGGGCCTTTAAAAATCCACAGATTCAGGCTGGGCGCGGTGGCTCAAGCCTGTAATCCCAGCACTTTGGGAGGCCGAGACGGGCGGATCACGAGGTCAGGAGATCGAGACCATCCTGGCTAACACAGTGAAACCCCACCTCTACTAAAAAAATACAAAAAAAACTAGCTGGGCGAGGTGGCGGGCGCCTGTAGTCCCAGCTACTCGGCAGGCTGAGGCAGGAGAATGGCGTAAACCCGGGAGGCGGAGGTTGCAGTGAGCTGAGATCCGGCCACTGCACTCCAGCCTGGGCGACAGAGCGAGACTCCGTCTCAAAAAAAAAAAAAAAAAATCCCACAGATTCAATAACCTTTTTCTGTGAGTTTCTCTTATCTGTGGTCCCAAATACAAAATGGCATTTGATTAACTTAAATTAAACTAATTCAGCATGAAACTGGATAACAACATACTGTTTTACCAAAAAAAGCACGTATGAGTCCATTTTCACGATGCTATGAAGACATACTCGAGACTAGGTAATTTATAAAGAAATGAGGTTTAATTGACTCACAGTTTCACATGGCTAGGGAGGCCTCAGGAAACTAAAAATCATAGTGGAAGGCAAAACAGCCATGTCTTACATGGTTGCAGGTGAGAGAAGTGAGAGAGGGGAAATGCCAGATGTGCTTACCAAGCTCCTGAGAACTCACAATCACAAGAACAGCATGGGGGAAACCGCCCCCATGATTCAATTACCTCCCCTCAGATTCTTTCCTTAACACCTGGGGGTTAGAATTCAAGATGAGGTTTGGGTGGGGACACAAAACTAAACCATATCAAAGCAATAGTTTTAAAATGCTAGTTTGCCCTTGACAATAGATAATATCTTCAAAATACAGCTTTTGGAACCATTTCTTTCCATTATTTTTAAAGAATGATATGAGTAGATAGAGGGTTCAGACTATTTTTCAGCCACAACTCAAAGACTATATTCAAATCTTTTGAGACGGATTCTTTCTTCTCTTTTTGTCATTCTAAATTTCTGTATATTCTAAAGACCTACTGGTAATTCATTTCCATGAAACAGAATTGCAAGGCAGTCTTTAATAAAAGATGGCAAATGTAATAATTTACAGATGTGTTTTTTTATGCATCTGTGGTTATTCCTGTTTTCACTCAATTACATAGATAATTCCAATACTAAAATACAGAGGAATATGTACTGATAAATATTTAAGGGTATATTACAGTTATTATAGAAGTCTTTTTATGACTTTTTTACAACTATTATAGAAGTCTTTTTATCAAACTGAAAATGCCATCAAATATATATTTTAATATAATATCAATGCCAACCAAAATATCTGCACCAACGTATAACACAGAAACCAAAGTTGCTACTTATCATTAATGCATATTCTTTTCAGGCTAAGAAAAAGGTTCCAAGAAGAGATTTCATTTATTCAAATGAGAAACATTTAATTTAAATTGTATATCCACAATAGGGAACAGTGATTTGCCCACATACACATTAATTAGTTCAATGATTATCTGTTAATATTAATGATATTCAGAAAAAGAAATAGCTTGAAGCTATTATCAGATTTTTAAAAAACGTCACTAATATAGACATAATATTCATTACTCATACAATGGATGCTATTCTACACAAACTGTAAAATCAGGGAATCTTTATGCCTCCTCTGCTTTTATTTTTGGTGTTTGGAATATTTTTCAATCCACATAAAGTAATTTGTCCTTTTTTCTCTTTGGGAATAAAATTCATCAATATCCAAATATTTGATTATTTAACTGTCATATTCTAAATTATGCTGACAGAAAATGCATCTCCCAATGTACTTTAATATTTTTCTGTGTGCTTAATTTACAAAATATAAATCATTCATGGTAGTGTTCATTCTATCTTTGGCACTGTTTACAACCAATGGTTGAGTACTAACAATGCCAGTCTTATGTCATTTTCTCAATTCAATTAAAAAGTTTCCTAACAAGCAAACGTTGTCTGTTGACAACTTTTGCCAATTTTCTTCAAAAGCATGGTTTCATTTTTTTCTCCCAAATTAATGCAAATGTATTATAAAATTACATGCTGAATTCCTAAAAATAAGAAACCTGGCCAGGCGTGGTGGCTCACACCTGTAATCCCAGCACTTACGGAGGCCCAGGTGGGCAGATCACGAGGTCAGGAGTTCGAGACCAGCCTGGCCAACATAGTGAAACCCCATCTACACTAAAAATACAAAAAATTAGCTGGGTATGGTGGTGGACGCCTGTAATTCCATCTACTCGGGAGGCTGAGGCAGGAGAATCACTTGAACCTGGGAGGCGGAGGTTGCAGTGAGCCGAGACAGTGCCATTGCACTCCAGCCTGGGCAACAAGAGTAAAACTCCGTCTCAAAAAAAAATAAAATAAAATAAAAATAAATAAATAAATAAATTGCAATTACTGTGAATGTAAACATTGGTTTTCAGTTTTGCCAATCCAATGACAGCTAAGACGGAATACAAAATGCAAGGTTTATTTAATTAAAGCACTACCATTTTCACATTTTTATAGGTTAAAAAATACTTGCACTGAAGCACCCTCTATCAGATTTGTTTTTGATTCACTTGAAAAATACAAGATAACTATCAGAACCAATTTTTTATTCACAACTGACTAAAGGGTAAACTAAGAAGCAGATGTTTTGATGCACTCTTCTACATAATTCAGCAAATAAGAGGTAGAAGGAGAAATAATGCCCAGGAGTTTTGGTATCCTGGAATGTCACGGGCAAGTATTTTAATCATCACCTGTCAAGTACTCCAGGTGTGCAGATTTGTATACCTAAGATTTCTGGTCCCTTTACAACTTTTTCAAAAGCAGTTCAAATGCCATTTCTTCTAAAGTTTTCTGGCTGGAATGACTACAACCTCCAATCCCTTTGGGTTCCTTTTTTTTTTTTTTTCTGAGACAGGGTCTTGCTCTATTGTCCAGGCTGGAGTGCAATAGCATGATCCTAATTCACTGTAGCTTTGAACTCCTGGGCTCATGCAATCCTACCTCAGCTTCCCAAGTAGCTGGGACTACAGGCATGTGCCACCATGCCCAGCTAATTTAAAAAAAAAAGAGCCCAGGTCTCACTATGTTGATGAGCTGGGCTTAAACTCCTAGTCTGAAGCGATCCTCCTGCATCAACCTCCCAAAGTGTTGGGATTACAAGCGTGAGCCACCATGCCCGGGGCCTTTGGGATTCTTGTTTAAATCTTAATAATAACATCACTAACCAAATTTTGCCTCATGAGGCAGACTTTTAAAATGTTTGTGTTTATTTCCTATTTGGATTGGGAGCTTCTGGAGTTACAGGGACTCTCTTTAACCATCTTGAGGTTGGCAAACATGTTCTGTAAAGGGCCAGATAGTAAATATTTTAGGCTCTGCAGGCCACATATGTCTCTGTCACATCTTCTTTTTAAAACAACCTGTTAAAAATATAGCAAGCCTTACAAAACCAGGCTGTGGGTGTTGTAGTTTGCTGATCCCTGAGCACAATATTGAAAGGTCAGATTTTGAAGTCAGACTGGGTTTCTGTATCTTAGTGGCTGTACTACCTCTGGCAAGTTACTTACCTATATAAAATGTGGATAATAAGGGTTATTGTGAGTATTAAATGAGATAATATATGTAATGTTCTTAGCACAGTAACACAGTATGGTTCACTAAATATTAGCTACTACTGTAATGTGATCACAATCATAGTGCCTGAACTGAGCAGTACTCAATATGTTTACTGACTCAAAGATATCCAAAAAGATACTCACATACACACATATAACTGAGATTTTATAAAGAAAATGCCTTAATTGGTCTATAGTTTTAAAGGCAAATGTATTTTTTAACTAAGTTATTTTCAGTTTTACTGAAAACATTAGAAATAAAAATCTTTAAAGTCTTAATATTAGGATAATTTTAACCAATGCAAAGAATGAAGGTGAGGTTCCACCATAATAAAGCCTGTAAGAAACCAAGAGGATTAATTCTAGTGAAATTTTGTTATAAACAACAATAAGGCCATCACATTTTTAAAACATTCTTCAAACACTTCCATGCCTATTACTTCATTTGCTCTTCACCAGAAACCTTTGCATCACATAGATAAGGCGGTATGTTCTTTATTTGATAGATTCAGAAGGAGATTAAAATTTTTCAAGAACCATTCTGCTTATCATAGACAATTCAATTTAAAAAAACTGAGGAGCAAGTATTGGCCAGTATTAGGCAATGAGGAGACAAAAATAAATAGGACAAACTTCTTAAAGAACTCACAATATAGTCAAAGAAACATGTAAACAGACTGTTTAAATACAGTGAAAACATTGGGTCAATTGGAGGGAAATATCACAAAGGGAATGATACTGAAAGATAAATAGGATTTCATGGGATGAAGTGGAGGAAATATATTCTCTAGAGAGAAAGAATTATATGTTCCCAGTATAGCAGTAAAAGTACACAAAACTTTCATTTCAAGGAATACATCTGTAGGTGGACTAGTGAATTATGGAGTGCAGGGCACATTTTGAAAAGCAGGCTGTTTATGTGAAGGGGCTTATATCCTATATTCTAAGCAAGGAGTTTTATATACTAAGCAGCCCTGGAAGGCTTAAGAAAGGACAGAAAGTCATATTTGGTTTTGAAAATATCATTCTGATGGCACTGTGGAAGACAGATTAAAAGGAGATGGATTCTGAGAGCAGAGGAGATATTGAAATAATTTTTCCATAGAGGGAATGGGCATATGTAGGCAAGTTAAAGAAATGGATACTTTCCTATGACCTAACAATACCACTTCTATGCACATGTACAGCTTTCTAATCAACATGCTGTGAAATATTTGATGGCTGATAAAAATTTAAAGTGTAAGGATAGACATAAATAGAGCAGCTAAACAGGATGGAGAAACCAGAAATAGATCCATATATTACTGATTGATTTTAGACAAAGACACCAAGGCAATTCAAATAGGAAAAGTTTTCAACAGATAAGGTTCGAACAACTGAATAAAAATATGGAAAACAATGGCCTTAACCCTTATGTGACACATGAAAATTAACACTAGAGGGATCATACACATATATGCAAAAGCTAAAACTATAAAGTTTCTGGAAGAAAACATAAGAGAGTATCTTTAGGTGATCTATCTTCTGCCACTGGCACTCCTGGTTCTCAAGCCTTCAGACTCGAACTGGAATCTACACCATCAGCCCTCCAGCTCTCTGTCTGGCCTTTTAACTATAATACAGTACTGGCTTTCCTGGGTCTCCAGCTTGCAGATGGCAGATGGTGGAGCTTCTCAGACTTGATAATTATGTGAGCTAATGATAAGGTACTGATCTTATAATAAATCTTTCAGGCTCCATCTCACTATATATCCTATTGGTTCAGTTTGTCTGAAGAACCCTGACTAATACAGTGGGCCATGTAGTCTCTGTTGCAACCATTCAACTCTGCCACTGTGGTGTAAAAGCAGCCACAGACAACACACTAACTAATGGGCATGAATATATTCTAATAAAACCATATTTACAAAAATAGGGGGCTAAATTTGGTCTGAGGACCATAGTTTGTCAAGCCCTTTTTTAGAGAATAAGATTTTATATGTAACACGCTGTCAGAGACTTCTGTAGCTTTGCCACCATACCCCAGATGATAATATGGGCAGTAAAAATAATTTTTACATATAGTATAATGTGATAAAGTTTGTAAGCACTGCCCTAGGAAAATTAATATATATGCACAAACAGATATGCATAAAGATACTCACTGTCACTGTTTATAATGGCAAAAACTTGAAATAATTTATATGTTCATCAATGAGTCAATATATAAATCATGATACAGATGTACAAAAATTACAATAGTTGAATGAACTCAATTTCCATTATTAATGCATACATAAAACAAATGGGTGCCTCTAGGATGGTCATTTATGACAGGCCATAAAATAATAATCTTCCCTCTGAAATAGAGACATCATATAACTTTTAAAATGTAGATATCATATTCTGAATTCAATCTAGGTATTATATTTCCAAAGAACGCAGAAAGATTGCTGTATAGATTCTAATATCTCAGTTTGGGTGGCCCCATGGTTGGTACTGGATCTAATCTAGAAAAGAAGAACATATAGTATAATGCCTATTTTTGCCAATGCCATATTATTAATTCTAAATTATATGGATCAAGATTTGCCAGATGTAGCAGCAGAGGCAGCTATTTAACCTACTCCCCAACTCCTACACTTGATTTCAGTGAACACAGCAAGAAGGACAGTGGCAGCAAAGAAAGAAAAATACTGGTGATTTACTCATTCATCAACTACTTTTTTCAGTATGCCCTAAAATCCCACTGAAGTGTTCTAGTTCATTCCTAGCCAGAACCTAGATGCACTATATTCTCCCAGAATAATAGCTTCAAATATAATATACAAGACCCAAAACCTAGAGAGGACGGGATCATACTACAGTGCTTCAATACTACATTTTTGGTTGCTTACATAATCTCTGCTGGTCTGACATTATGTAGCTCCTTCTATTCAATAGAGAGGTACCAAAGGGATGTTTTCTCAGTCAAAGGCCCTCACTTTTATGTATTTCTAATATTCAGATCCTTAGGATTTGTACAATTCCATTGCTAGTGTTTAGAAAAAAAAGACTTTTAACTGAAAAACCCCTCTCTACTTTTAGGTAAAAGTTACTTGGAAATTCCCACCTGGGGTATGTTCAGATTCCTAAGCATTAGCTCCCACAGAGCGTAGAGCCTTCCCAGGGGCCTATTTTTGCTTCTCTTAGTATTATACACATATTAGAGCTCCAAGACAAAATGGTTTATTCCTAGTATTCCCCTTTACTCCCAGCCATCATCCTATCAACTTGCAGACCTTACGAAGACTAACTGAAGACTGTACTGAACACTATTTTGTCAGGAAAGCTCTCTGACTGGGGTCAGCGAAGGCTCTATCTAAGAAGGCAATCCTGTCCCAGAAACTAGGAGAAACCGGTCAGCTCCTTGATTAGGAGCATATTTTTGATGTCTAATCAGTCTAGACACTGAGATTTTTATAGGGCAACCTAAATAAAACCCAACAGAAGTGGAGAATGATCCTCATGTGGGCTGGGGGAGCTAGGGAGTCAAAGCTGGCTCTCCTTGGGAGGATGGCTACACAAAAAGCCATCAAGTAGCTGAGTTTCATTAATGCTGGCTGTTAAAGTTAAAAGAAGTCCTGCTGAAACTCTATAACCCAATTATGCTATCATTATTATTATTTTGCTTTGTTCCCATAAAACTAAAGTGGTAATAATAACATATGGTGATTTATAATATATAAAGTACTGTAAAATATATTATCACTCTGAATGCTCATAACAACTCTGTAAGGCACACAGAACAGGGAGGTTAAGGGACACTATCCAAAGTCACACAGTTAATAACTTCTGACTCCAAATCAATGACACGGATCTGTCCCGGTATATGATGTTCTTCTTCATTCTTTAAGAGCCCAGCTCATGGATCTAGTGAAGTCTCTAATTCCTTCAGCCAGAAACAGTTTTTCAATTCTCTGGTGGCCCACAGGACTTTACACCTCTCTTATGACAGTACCTTTTTCCTTTTTTACATTTACAGATGTATGGGTCTCATGATACTCAATGACAAATTCCTGAAGAGTCATCTTTATATTCCCCATGGCATTTAGAAACATTCAAATTTTTACTGAATGACTAATGTACTTCCCTGTTTATGATAGTGATCCATTTTTTAAAGAAACTTTGTAACAAAAACATTATAAATATAAATGTGCCCATTATTTATACCTAATACAGTACTTGTTGGCAGTTGTACTTTTTCCAAAGTAAAGTTAGATATCAAAATCTGAACAAGAATGGTAACTCTAATTGTAATGTATCTTTCGGGAAAATCAGTATGACTTATAGTATACTAGTTGCAATTTCTTGCTTCCAGGGAATATAACCTGAATTAAGTTCAATGGCTACTTATAATAGGAGACTAAACTTAAATTGAATCAAAAGGAGGACCTCTTTAGGAAGAGGTGGAAGACTCAACTCTTAATTATTTTCAATAACTGCTAAGAGTATTTTTTATCTTTGTATTCTGGGAAGCAAAACAAAAGAAAGAAGCCCGACACCAAAGTATCATCCTAAGAAGGTTTATGATTCTGTAATCTGCTTCTGACCTTCTGCTAAGGCAACAAAAATGCATGAGGAATGAAGTCTATTACTTAAAAACACACACACACACACAAATATGTCTTTCTTTCCAATGGAACCTAATGTATAAACCACTATAGAACTTTCTTACTGAGCAACATCCTTTTGGAGGGAAAAAAAATATGTATAATTCCACTAAAGATCACGGACTTTATTATTTCCTATTCCATGAAATTAGCCTACAATTTATATAACCCTGAGAAAGGGAGACAAAGAAATTACAGATTCACATCATACTCAGAGCTCTGGCATATAAAACTAACCAAAAGGGATAGGATGCATTCTTGAATTTCTTCAAAAATTTCAACAATTACCTTGTTTATAGAATCACTCTAATGTGATCCACATGTTTTAAGCAAATAAGACTCTGTTATCAAAATGCTACTAAAAGATTGCAATTTTCTTTTTCTATACTTAGATGTTTGAGTTGAAGGTCAACTGTGACTGAGACTCAAAGATTCACATAAGTATGTCTGAGGAAACCAGAAAAACCCAAATACTTACAAAAGGAAGAAAGGAAGGCAAGGAGGGAAGGAAGAAGCAAGGAAGGATGGGGGGTGAATCAGGCGACTGACTACTAGCTCCTATTAGAAAAAAGACTATTTACTTCGTAATCTAGCTCCACTAGAATGTTTAAAACATGACTCAATTTGTAATAATTTATGCCAAACCTTTAAGGAATACACCTATCATAATAGGTATGTCAGTACTTATAAAAACATTGATAATTTCTGAGACAGTTATCAAGGCTATGTGGCCCAGACATCCCACAGGAAATTAAGAACACCTGGATTCTATCTCTAGCTCTAACAACCTTTGATAGGTTCTAAATAGACTTTAGGGGATTTTTCAGAAACTTTTCTAATGAAATAGTTTGCCCTCCACAGTGAGGTGGATGCTACTAAATAGGTATTGCTTTTTCCTAAATCACACCTCTTTTTACCTCTGAACTCATTCTGCCAGACCTTTTCTAAAAAGGGGAGAATAAACTGCTAAAAAGATTCATTCTTAGTTAACAGACTTTTTTCAAAACAAAATCTACAGCTTAATAAAAGTGCCTCACACAGTGTGAAGGGTAATGTTTTGAAAATTGGATGGGGATCTGGGGAGAGAGGTTTTATTTGTTTATTACATTTATTTTTTATTCATTTATTTTTTTGAAACAGAGTCTTGCTCTGTCACCCAGGCTGGAGTGCAGTGGCTCCATCTCTGCTCACTGCAAGCTCCGCCTCTCAGGTTCAAGCGATTCTTCTGTCTCAGCCTCCTGAGTAGCTGGTATTACAAGCTCCCGCCACCACGCCCAGCTAATTTTTTTTTTGTAATTTTAGTAGAAATGGGGTTTCACCACGTTGGCCAGGCTGGTCTTGAATTCCTGACCTCTGGTGATTGGCCCGCCTCAGCCCTCCAATGTGCTGGGATTACAGGCATGAGCCACCGCGCCCGGCCTCATTTTTTACATTTAATGTGCTCTGGTCAAACGCTTAGCACTGTGTAAATAACCTAGAAGGTAAATAAACTATAAGTGCCTTGCTGCCTTGCTGCCATATGGAGTCTCTGTCAAGGTAAAACAAACAGCTAAAAAAAACTCATAGAATGGTGTTTCTTAAAATTTTCCACCAAAATGCTAACAGCAGTGGAAGGTAAACTCATACTACTGAGAATATGAAGACTGGCCTCAATCAATGGGCTGGAGTTTGATCAGATTTTCATTTTATACCATTATAGATCTTGTTTTATTATTTGAAAATGATTTACCAGTAAATAAAATTAATAGTCCAAGAAAATGTACCATGTTTTATCCTGGTAGGTTGCAAATCTCTAATTCACTTTCCCCAGGTTTACTCACAACTCAATTTGAGCACAGGATAAATATGAAAATAAATATCTATAATTGTAAGAGTGTAAGCTCACAAGGGTCAAGGCTATAATGTGGACAAAGTTTCAGTTCCCTATTCCCGTATTTCCTGATGATCTCAATGAGATTTTAATGAGACACCACAGACTTCTATCTCCTCAAGTGGGAAATGAAAGAAGATGTCATGGTGAAAAGCAGTTTGACTTCTTCTGAGACATAAGTATATTCTAACTAGTATTTTAAATTCCTGAAACAAAGATCTTTCTTTCTTTTATGGCCCATAAGTAGTAAAACAAAAAAGTTTTATAGCAGTTCAATCAAAAGTCCTTATGTACCTGCAATTATACTTGTTTAGGTTAATGATTCTAAAAGGAGTCAGGTAAAGGGCAGAGAAACCTACTAGAATCTTGGAGAGGAGACATGTAGCTTTTCAACGATATGTGGTATCAACTCACTCTCCAAATCGCCTCCCTGCACAACCACATCTTTCCTGCAACAAAGCCAGTTTCACTAATTACACAGAATAACCATTACAAGCAAGAGTATACCTTCTATATCTCAGGTATGTTGAGATTAAAAAAAATACTTAGAACTGCTGAAGGCTTAAGGTAGCTGCAGAGAGACTATGAGTGGCCCAGAAATTTATTTTGATTAAATGGTGGATTTATTAAGCATAGAGATATTCTGAACGTCTAGAAGTTATTATCAGAAGTTATCTTGCTTCTATGTATTTCTTTCAACTTTTCCATTTAACTTAAAAAAAATACATATGAAGCTCTTATAAAGGCATGATTTTCATCTCAGAATAAAAGGATAACTTTCCTGTTGTTGCAGCTTATAACCTAATAATATATTCCAGGTGGACAGGGAGGTAGGTAATGAGTATCATGAGTTTTTTTTAAAGAGCTAAACTGAAGTTCAGAAGCTAAAGTTAATTCACAAAGTTCAGAAAGCTAAAAACAACAGAACTGGATCAGACCCACAGTCCAATATCCTTCCTCTCTCTCAGATCACCTACACAGAGAAATCAAGACTTTTTGCAGCATAAGCGATCAAAAATAGTAAATGTACTTGTTTTAAGTTTCTATTAATACAATTATCAAAGACTGAAAATACTACTGTAAAAAGACTTAACAGACACATATCTATAGCCTAATACGTATATTATACCTATATATTCTTAATCACATTGTTGCTTAATATCAGTTTATAAACTGGTCTACCTGACGTCAATCATTATAAGGATATAACTTGGTTAGAATATTTAGATGATTCCAATAGACATCTTAGTAGTTTTGTAAAGGTTAAAATATCAGTTTCAAAGGAAAGATTGCAAGTATAATTTCATTTGTGTTCTACTTGCTAAAGATTTTCCTTCTGACCTGAGATATTTGAATAAACAGTTTAATAGTTATGAGATAACAAAAAAAGGCACCTGAAATCAACTTCTTATAACTCTGTCTACTCTCTAAACCAAAATCAATAAAAGAGCTTTGAATCTTGAATTAAAACCTATCAGTTTTAGGGAAGAACAAAAATACACAACCATCAAAATGGAAATCCTATAAGTGATGCTTGTTTTTAAAATGAAACATTAGCTAGTCTCTCAGTATTCAAGCTTTACAATGAACTACTACTAGTTCCCCTAGTGACTCCATGTTCTCTTGCCTCTCTTTCTACATATTGTGCCCACTGACAGAAAATTTTCCACCATGTCCCTACCTGGTTGACTCCTACGCATAATTTAGGTCTCAGCTTAAAAATCATTTCTTCCAAAAGAACCCCAAATATGTATTAGATATTTGCTTCAGGATAGTCTTAACTTACCCATACCACCACATTAACACATTTTAATTGCTTATTTAGTTGTCTACCATTCCCCCTTGACTGCCCTTTGCAGGAAAGAGACTGTGTCTGTCTTCATGTAGTCCAGCATAGGTATCTAGCAAACAGCAAATACTTTAATTGAATTACTTTTATTTTAAGGCTGCCGCCACATAAATAAGATGTCAAATAAAACTCTTTGACTAAAACCTTTTGGAAATGAGGCATGGAGAGAAGGTTACCATTCAGTTTAGATAAGTGAATATACCAAATGGTCATCTACCTAGACATGTATTTAAGCCAGGCACCTCGCCTCCAGGGCATCAAACTTCATCATATTTATAAATTATTTTTTTACTAGTCATTATTTTCATTTACACATAAAATTTTTCAATTACATTTATCATATTAAGAATTCAGTTTAACTTATTTATTTTTTAAGATAGTGGGAAAAAGACAAGAGTAGGAAGACAAAACAGTCTAGGTTAACTGTTAAGGGGAATAATTTTTAATTTTTACAAGGAAAAAGTTTGAAGTGAGGAACTGAATTTAAATGGAGTTCTCTATCACTAAACCATCTATTCAATGGTATTTATATAAGCTAGAATTGTATTTTGAAAGCTAGTCATCATATATAGCCTAAAATAGTCAATATCTTTTAAAAAACAAAATTATAAATTGTTGAGGCCAGGCACAGTGGCCCATGCCTATAATCCCAGCAGTTTGGGAGGCTGAGGCGGAAGGACTGCTTGAGATCAGGAGTTTAAGATCAGCCTGGGCAATACAGTGAGACCCTATTTCTAACAAAAAATAAAATAACTAGCTGGGCATGATGGAGCATGCCTGTAGTCCCAGGTGCTGTGGAGGCTGAAGTGAGAGGACTGCTTAAGCCCACAAGTTCGAGGCTGCAGTGAGCTGGGATCATGTCCCAGCACTCCAGCCTGGGTGTCAGAGCAAGACTCTGTCTCTAAAAACAAAACACAACAAAACAATAAATAAATAAATAAATAAATAAATATTGTTGAAAGGTACTTCAAATCATTAAACATAAAGGCAAGATTCCCATTTTGAATTATCACCAGCAATCTATGTGGAAGAATTGGGTCTAGTATGTGTAGTTAGTTCAGGTTGAGGAAACATCTTTTGGTGTAAAAAACTAAATTGATCATTTCATCATCAACCTTAGGACATGTAAACTATTAGGAATAGACATGGCACGTACAGGTGATGGGAAATATTTTGATTACTTTTTACTGGAAGCATCACCTTTAGTATTTTCCTTCACTTAACCATTTTACTTGGTACAAAGGATATAGTTTCACACACAAACATAAAATAATGCAGAAGAAAAATAGACATCAACCTATAATAAGGTATGATATAGCTATGAAATGATCAATGTGCAAACTAATTCCTGCACTGGTGGACAGACTTGAACAAGAATTACTAAATTCCATCTGTAGGGACATCATGTCAAGTTATGTATGAACAATAATAATTTCACAGTAATGGTGACAAAGGAACTATCCCAATATTTTTTTACAACTCAGAATGGCAACAGACATAGTTGATTTATAACTAACTAAAGGATTAATGTCAAGGAGCTTATTAAAATTCACTATTTCCTTTAATTCTTGGAAATATGTTCAATAGTTTCTCTAAAGGGTACATATATAATGTAAATAAGCAGACAGAAATCTATGGCAGTTATACTCTTCATAAAAACAAAAATATTCTAACCTTAAAAGAAATCTCTTTTCAGATATAAGATTGGTATCTAAATTATTAAAACTATTTTATTTAATTTCCAGATATTCCAGGTAGTTTCCGTGCCTCTAATCATCATTCTGCTAGGTAAAGTATTTGGCATGGGTTTACTGATAAGGACTTAGACGGGGGGTATGGAGAAGTGAATGTGCTAACCAGAGTTCTGGCATTTATAAGCTGTATAACCCTGGGAAAGTCATTTAGCCTTTACTAGGCCTTTGATTCCAGATGAATAAAGAAAGGATGATTTCTACATCCTCTTTAGTTGTAACATTAAGAAATTCTGAGTGTTTGAAATTCAAGCCATTTAAAATTTTCATACCCTGTGGTTGCCACTACAGACTACAAAATGTACAAGTAAGAATTAAAAATCAAACAAACCAAATAACCACTTGTAGCATACAGGCAGGGCTAAACTGTATATTAAACCTGATAAATCTGGTAACTTCACTTTTCTGACTACCATCCAAAAAGTTTTCTCCCCCTAGAACCAGAGAAGCAAAGTTTGGCCCTACCTATTATTTCCACAATCAAGGAAGTTTAAACTGAACTAAGTCCATGAAACGAAAAAAGTTAGCCACAGTGGGGCTGGCAGAGTTTCTTTTCCTGAATGATAGATTTAGTATCTTCCTAATCTTTATAACCAACCTGTTGGCACTAGCTGTGAAAAGTACAGACCAGATCAGGAGAAGATGAAACTTTAAAACTAAAGCTCAACTAGGTTCTAGATAAAGAGGTTCACCTTAAAATCTGAAGTGAGTTAAAAACAAAAAATCAGTTGATATATAAAATGAGGCTTCTACCCTACAGAAGACAAAAATCACAAAATACTTTTAATTCATACAGGACCTCTTGCAGAGCAACTCAAAAGTATTTTATAGAAAGTACTCAATTAAGCTTCATGACACTTCTGCAGAGTCAGATATTACTGATTTTTTTTCAAAGGAGGCAAAAGAAATGAAGGAACCAAAGTTACTTTGCTGATGACATAGCTCCCTATTTTGTATCTAGTGTTGTAGCTTGTGAAAAAAGGTGCTTAGCCCCATAATAAATGATATTAACTGAAATGCCTCAGTTTTTTGAAAAATGTTGAAATTCCCACAAGATGTGAGTGCAGAGGATGTGTATTGTCTTGCTTAGCATTTATCCTGATTACTGAATTCAGTATTTGTCACAAGTACTTAATTCAGTATTTGTCACACTGTAGGCACACTGTAGGCACTGTAGGCACAATTGTTTAATGAATAAAGGCTATTCATAGTAGCTAAAAATTACTAGATATGAGTTCATATATCAGGTAGTAAGTGCATTACATGTATTATTTCATTTAATCTAGCAACAATTCAATAAAGTAAGTTATTACTCTTCACTTTACTGATAAGGAAACTAAGACCTAGGTTAAGTAACTTGTCCAAGATTACAAAACAATAAAGCCACAATTTAAACAAGGTAGCCCAACTTTAGATCTTAAAGATCATGATTGTAGAAGGAAAAGCACTAGACTAGCAGTAAGAAACTCTTTTCTATATTCTACACCATCACCACTTCCTTGGAGAGAAAGGAAATTTCTTAGTGATCTATCTGCTTATAATGCCTAGTATAGTACCTTAGTCACATTACTATTAATTAAATGTTTCCTGAATACAATTAAAATCACACAAGTTAGGCTTCATTTGAAGATAAAGTTACCAGCAAGGTCCACCTCAGTGGTTCTCAAAGCACGGTCCCTGAACCCAAAACTTTTGTCAGAAATTAAAACTCTCAGGCTGCACCCCACACCTTCCTTATCAGAAAATGGAGTTTTATGAAGACTTCTAGGTGATTCTCATGCATGTTCATGCTATTCACATATAGCAGTCCATATAAACTGGACTACTTTATATGATGATTATTTCATATTAAAATGAGTTCAACAATGTGAAATCATCCTACAGAGTGAAAGGCACATCATTATAATTAAAATATTAAATTATGCTCCCTGAAAAAAACTCAGTGATTTTGCTAAATTCACATAAAAATGAGCATCAGAAATGAAATACATAATAAAATACTTTTAAAATAAAATACTGTTCTTCTAGATTTTATCTGGATAATGTATAGTATTCATGGATCCAGAGGAAAAGACGAGTATGTTCCATGAAGGTCTACCTAGAAATCTAATAATCTGGTAATTGAGTGAATCAGCCCAGAGATCTCATATGCTGCACAAGCTCCTTACCTGACCAGTGTCCAGTGGAGATGCCAGATCTGTCTGTGCATGTCTCACTTACAGGCCTGAATACAGTCTCCCATCCACCAGTAGCATAGCGCCAATTCTGAGATTCCAAGATGAGTGTTCTCTGTGTGCCATATGCAATCATGAAGCAGTAGACCACATGATGGAGTTGACAGCCATAGCCACAGCCTTTGTTGATATTACACACCAGCTTCTTGGCTTTGCTGCAGTCCTTGGGATTCTGTCAGGGAGAAAGAGAAACAAAAATAAAGATAAGTTGTACAGAGAGGTCAATTTCTCTTTTTTTTTTTGCTTTCAGCTTCAGGGGCACGTGTGCAGGTTTGTTCTATAAATTGTATGTCGTGGGGGTTTGGTATACAGCCCAAGTAATCAGCATAGTAAGTGACATGTGGTTTTTTGATCTTCACCCTCCTCCCACCTTTCACCCTCAAGTAGGCCCCAATGTCTAAAATTCTCTTGTGTCCATATGTACTCAATGTTTAGCTCTCACTTTTAATAAGAATATGAAGTGTTTGGTTTTCTGTTCCTGCATCAGTTTGCTTAGGATAGTGACCTCCAGCTCCATCCATGTTGCTGCAAAGGACATGGTCTCATTCTTTTTTAAGGCTTCATACTATTCCATGATATATATGTGCCATATCTTTTTCCTAGTCTACCACTGATGGGCAACTAGGTTTATTCCACGTCTTTGCACTTGCAAATAGTGCTGTGATTAACACATAAGTGCATGTGTCTTTATAGCAGAATAATTTATATTCCTTTGGTTATATACCCAATAATGGGATTGCTGGGTCAAATGGTAGCTCTCTGAGTTCTTTGAGAAACTGCCAAACTACTTTCCAATGGTTGAACTAATTTACATTTCCATTGGCAATGTATAAATGCCCCTTTTCTCTGCAGCCTTACCAGCATGTTATTTTTTGTCTTTTTAATAACAACATTCTGACTGTTATCTCATTCTGATGGTGTATCACTGTGATTCTGATTTGCATTTCTCTAATGATTAGTGATGTTTCATACTTATTGGACTGTGTATATGTCTTTTGAAAAGTGTCTGTCATGTCCTTTGCCTTTTTAATAATGTTGCTTTTTGCTTGTTAATTTAAGTTCCTTATAGATTCTAGATATTAGACCTTTCATGGCTTGCAAATATTTTCTCCCATTCTGTTGGTTGTCTGTTTACTCTGTTGATAATTTCTTTTGCTGTTCAGAAGCTCTTTAATTAGGTTCCATTTGCCAATTTTTGTTTCTGTTGCAACTGCTTTTGGTGTCTTCATCATGCAATCTTTGCCAGGGCCTATATCCATAATGGTATCTCCTAGGTTTTCTCCTAGAGTTTTTATGGTTTTAGGTTTTACATGTAAGTCTTTTATCTATCTTGACTTAATTTTTGTATACAGTGAAAGGAAGGGGTCCAGTTTCAATCTTCTGCATATAGCTAGCCAGTTATCCCAGCACAATTTATTGAATAGGAGTCCTTTCTCCTTGGCTTGTTTTTGTCAGCTTTGTCAAAGATTAGAAAGTTGTAGGTGTATGACTTTATTTCCAGACTCTCCATTCTGTACCACTGGTCTATATGTCTGTTTTTGTACCAGTACCATGCTGTTTGGTATGGTGATACATGGTATGGGTACCATGGTGTTTGGTACCAATACCATGGTTACTGTAGCCTTGTAGTATAGTTTGAATTCGGGTAATGCGATGCTTCCAGCTTTGTTCTTTTTGCTTAGGATTGCTTGGGCTATTCAGCTCTTTTCTGAGTCCGTATGAATTTTACATCAGTTTTTTCTAGTTCTGTGAAGAATGTCATTAGTAGTCTGATGGGAATAGCATAGAATCTGTAAATTGCTTTGGGCACTATGGCCATTTTAATGATATTGATTCTTCCTACCCATGAGCCTGGAGTGTTTTTCCATTTGTTTGTGTCATCTCTGATTTCTTTGAGCAGTGTTTTGTAATTCTCCTTGTAGAGATCTTGCATGTCCTTAGTTAGCAGTATTCTTAGGTATTTCATTCTTTTTGTGGCAATTGTGACTAGGATTCCATTCTTGATTGAGCTCTCACGTTGGACATTACTGGTGTATAGAAATGCTACTGATTTTTGTACAGTGATTTTGTAGTATGAAACTTTGCTGAAGTTGCTTTTCAGATCTAGGAGCTTTTGGGTAGGGACTATGGGATTTTCTAGGTGTAGGATCATACTGCCTGCAAAGAGAGGTAGTTTGACTTCCTTTCTTCCTATTTGGATGCCTTTAATTTTTTTCTCTTGCCTGCCTGTCTGCTCTGGCTAGGACTTTCAGAACTATGTTAAATAGTAATGGTGAGAGTGGGCATCCTTGTCTTGTTCCAGGTCTCAAGGGGAAGACTTCCAGCTTTTGTCCACTCAGTATGGTGTTGTCTGTGGATTCATCATAGATGGGTCTTACTATTTATAGGTGTGTTCCTTTGATGGCTAGTCTGTTGAGGATTTTTAACATGAAGAGATTCTGAATTTTATTGAAAGCCTTTTCTGCATCTATTGAGATAATCTTTTTGTTTTTAGTTCTGCCTACGTGATGAATCACATTTATGGATTTGTGTATGTTGAACCAATCTTGCATCCCAGGGATAAAGCCTATTTGATTGTGGTGAATTAGCTTTTTGTTATGCTGCTGGATTTGGCTTGCTATTATTTTGTTGAGGATTTTTACTTCTATGTTCATCAAGGATATTGGCCTGATGCTTTCTTTTTGTTCTTGTGTCTTTGCCAGGTTTTGGTATCAGAATGATGCTACCCTCATAGAACGAGTTAGGGAGGAGTCTCTCCTCCTCAATTTTCTGGAACAGTTTCAGTAGGAATGGTGCCAGGTCTTCTTAAATGTGTGGTAGAATTTGGCTGTCTATCCCTGGGCCTTTTCTGGATGGCAGGCTTTTTATTACTAATTAAATTTCAGAACTTGTTATTGGTCTGTTCAGGGTATGAATTTCTTCCTGGTTCAGTCTTGGGAGGTTGTATGTTTCCAGGAATTATTTCTTGTAGGTTTTCTAATTTGTGTTCACAGAGGTGTTCATAATAGTCTCTGATGTCTCTGATGGTATTTTTGTGGAGTTGGGGTGATGTTCCCTTAACTTCTCTTTACAGGTGACAAGTACCAAAAATCATAAAATAGGTCAGGACTGATCCAGTATGTTTCTTATTTAGGAAAGAATCCTGCTGGATTGGATTTCAATGAATCCAATGAAAACTGTACGTACATATTTAAGGAGACTGCAGTGAAAAGCAAGTTTCTTGGGAAGAACTCTAAACAAATGTGAAATTAAGCAGTTACATTTAAAAATTCTTTCACTTCTCATTTTTAACACTGCATTTTGTTTTTTATTTTTTAATTTTAAGTATAAGAATACATGTGTAGGTTTGTATACAGGTAAACTTGTGTCAAGGGGGGTTTGTTGTACAGATTATTTAGTCACCCAGGTTTTAAGTCTAGTATTCATTAGTTATTTCTCCTGATCCTCTCCCTCCTCCCACTGTCCACCCTCCGATAGGCCCCAGTGTCTGTGGTTCCCCTCTACGTGTCCATGTGTTCTCATCATTTAGTTCCTACTTGTAAGTGAAAATATGCAGTATTTGGTTTTCTGTTTCTGCATTAGTTTGCTAAGGATAACGGCCTCCATCTCCATCCATGCCCCTGCAAAGGACATGATCTCATTCTTTTTTACGGTTGCATAGTATTCCATAGTATATATGTACCACACTTTCTTTACCCAGTCTACCACTGATGGGCATGTAGGTTGATTCCATGTCGTTGCTATTGTGAACAGTGCTGCAATGAACATATGCATGCATCTTTATAGTAGAATGATCTATAATCCTTTGCGTACATATCCAGTAATGGGATTGCTGGGTCAAATGGTTTTTGGTTGAGTAATTTCCACACTGCTTTCTACAATGGCTGAACTAATTTACATTCCCACCAGCAGTGTATAAGTTCTTTCTTTCACTTCTTTATTACTCAGTCTCTTACTTCTTTCACTTCTTCATCACTCAGAACATGCAAATGGAATCATCTCTGAATTGTAAGTTGCATACATCAATATCTTTATGAAAAAAGTAAAACAGTTCATTTATTCCAGCAGCACTTCAGCATTCTGAGCTTATCTTCTACGATGAAACTCAAATTATCTTAAAAGAAAAATTCTAATTTCTCTGTTAATTCCATCTATCTCCACAATTTTATATATTACAACAAAATCTACTTTTTCATTATGAAGTAAAAGTCACTGAGTAAAGGGATATTTGATTTCAAAAATTACAAAATATCAGGCATGGAACATTTAAAAAAATCATACTTGATGATAGCTACCAGCCATTTTCACAACTGAATGTAGAACGTGTTCTATACTGGCTAACCTGAGATGTAGTATGCCACTTTTTAATTGGGAGATCCAGACAGCAAATGTTTAGCTAACATGATAATTTCTTTTTCTTCCATTCTAAATTTAAGTTCAACTTTTCTTTAATTTGGATGAACTATTGCTAAATTATTCCTAGGCATCTTAGTTCTTCATATAACAAAATTAGTTTGAGAAGTTCTCCTAGCTATTTTGTCTATGAGAGAGAGAATGGGTGACTCTAAGAACAGAATCTTTTATCCTACATAGCAAGAGGCAAGGTAACCAGTTCTCAATTTATATGAGCCTTGAATAATGCAGTCACCAAACATCAACTTTGAAACTATTTTCCAGGGATATCATCTGTCCTGTCAAGCAGAGCCCTAGAAAGAAAAGCTGCAGTTTGTGAAGTGATTCCAAAGGAAAAACTGAGAAGGGAAAACACAAGTTACCTCCAGAACAGGTAGCTTTCATATTCAAATGTGTCACAGCAAGCTGGTCTTTTTTTAGATCAAAGCAGAAATACCATCAAGAACCTTAGGAAGAGTTAAGAGCCTTTTTGAATCTGAGAGAACCCTGATAAAATTCAGCAAGATTTGGTCAATATTGCTTCCACAATCAAGCAGTAGAGTTGCTGATTCTTTGAAACTATGAACTCACTCACGGCAGACTCCTAAAGCAACAAGCATTCTCACACTTGTTGCTATAGCCACAAAAGATCTGAGAGGAACAGAGGAGTGTGGTAACATGTGGGAATGGGAGATCTGCGTCATTTAATTTCTGTGCAATATTGTATAAGGATCCTGGGAATAAATAATATTCTCAAACTGATCCAAAGGTTTATTATTGACTCAGTTTATCAAAAGAATGGACAAATAACATTGACATTTGTCAGATTTTCATGAGAAATAGAATACTTGAATATCACTAAAATTTATATGAATGAAAAAGGAAATGTCCTTCATATCTTCTTCAATAAACCTTTTCTTTTAGAACAGTTTTTAGATGTACTAAATTACTACAAAGATAGTACAGAGAATTCCCATATACCTCACACCCAATTTCCCCTACTATTACATCTGATGTTAGTCGTCGTCATCGTCTTCTTTTTTTTTTTTTTAAGGAAAAAAAGAGTGAAGGAACATAATAATTGAAACATCTGACCTTTAGTTTGGAAACTACAGATTTTCTATTTAAAAGAAGACTCATATCTACATTTAAGAAAGTATATTCACTGTGTTAAGAATAGAGTTTGACTAGAACCTAACACTTTGAGCACAAGAGCTGAGACCTAAAAGGGCAATCTGTACAAGTGGTTTAATGAATGATGCTTAGTGTATCTCAAATCAAGCTGAAGACAGACTATATTAATTCTTTTCTGTTTATGTCATAGAGGACACAAAGAAAGAGGTAAAATCCATTATGCTTGATTCTGAAATGAAAAATGTCTATACATATAAGGTGATGAATGGAAGACTCGAAGGGTGATACGAGAAAATGAATGATTGTACTGATAACAGTAAATGAAACACTGAAAAAGCTCAGAGTCACAGCCCAATTTTTTTGTCCAAATAATATTTAGAAGTCTGGAAAATTCAAATTAACTTGCTCATAAAAGTTCCAGAAAAAGACAGAGGACACTAAAGAATAGAAAAGGTATTTATGCTCCTAACACAAGATTAGGTTTATCAGAGTACACATCTAGAAAAAAAATAAAGCAACAACTCTGAAATGAACAGGAATTTATTCTGATGAAAAGGAACTTTAGAGAAAACCCCTATTCTAAGTCAAGCCTTTGTTATCCAGCATTGTTACAGAATAGCAACAAATATAAAGAGATTTATGGGACTCTATAAAAGGGATACAGAGCCATAGTTTCGTAGTTTTCAAATTTCTTACCAAATAGCTCTTGTCAGTTACCACTGATCCTAGTTTTATACTATCCAGTTGATGTCTGCAAAAGACTAGAAAATGTGTCATATCCATGAGCAAGATATATAGAAGGGTCTCATTACTAAAAGAAGCTTTACTCTAAATTATAAACACAATAAATTATGTTTTATAATGAGATTTTTGTATATGGGATCTACTTAAAAGTCAGACTCACCAATAGGCAGATATATTCTAGCTCCTTGAATAATGATAATTCAAGTTTTAGAAATACAAGGTAAATTTGTGAAAATTACCTAAGACAACATTCTCTAATGAAAGGGCTTGGATACAGAGGTTAAAGATATGATTTTGGTCCAGTGAAGGTTCTGCTATGAACTCAATTGTGTGATTTGGTTTCAACTGGTTAGTTTAAAATAGACACAAAAATTACCTCCCTACACAGCCTCTCCCTGTTCACTCACCCTTCTTTCTCAGAGCTACTATGAGGCTAAATAAATGAGATGATGTATGCACAAAATTAATCTGAACATACTTCTTATTTACCCTCATAATTTCAAAAGACATTATTTCACACTGAATAAATCCAGTTTTTTGTATGTGTGTGTTCTTTTTCAGTGTTAGTGTTGCAAGGGAGCCCAATCACCGGTCTTTATATGCTAACAACGTTATGCAACATTTTTGTAATTATAATTCATCAGCAAAGCTGTCACCATAGTACATATAAATCAAGAAATAAGGATTTAAGATATAACAGGATTCTTTTGAATTCAGTTCCCTTTTTATTTTCTTCAATTATTATTTTTGAGACAAGGTCTGGCTCTATTGCCTAGGCTGGAATGCAGTGGCACAATCATGGTTCGCCACAACCTCAACCTCCTGGGCTCAAGCCATCCTCCCACCTCAGCCCCCCAAATAGCCCAGCTAATTTTCGTATTTTTTGGTAGAGATGGGTTTTCCCATGTCGCCCAGGCTGATCTCGAACTTGTGAACTTAAGCCATCCTCCCACCTCAGGCTTCCAAAGTGCTGGGATTACAGGCATGAGCCATCACTCCTGGCCCAATTATTTTCTTTTACACTATCTGAGGCATTTCATCTGACACTATTAGTTCCCAAGAATGACCCTGCTTCAACAGAGCTGAAAGCTGTGTTTGTTCTCTCTGCCCTATAAATCAACAGTTGGGAACAATACTTGAATTAATAAGCCTCCAACCAAAATGGTGCTTGAAGGAAAACAGCAGTCCTTAGAAATAAAGGATTACTAATTCAGTAAGGTACCACCATAATGCTGACATATTTTACTTAGGTTAAAATATAAAAATAGTCACTGTTAGACGTATTTCAAATTAGGATACCAGGTTAATTTCCCCTTTGCAAAAAAAGAACAATTTTCAATCAACTAGTAAACCATAGGTGTTATTCTATTACTTAGGATTTACAGGTTTCCACTGACTCCGCTTAGTAAAGTAGTAGCATTGTGAATTATAAAATATTACAAAATAGTACTGATTTTGTGGCTTTTAATGATTTTTTTCTATAACTTTTAATAAAGATTTTTCCTACACACCAATAAAAGCAACTTCAGAGTACAAATTTTCCAACCACAATGTAATATCCCTCACCTGCCCAGAGTTACTATTGACCAAAAACACTGCAGAAAAAGGCTAAATTAACAACAAAGAAAACATTTAGTCAATATAAACTGGACATAATATCTCCAGCCACCTCTCGCAAACAGTAAATGCTCAATAACCATTAGTTCAACTGAATTACATCTACAGAGACAAAGGTGATGTCAAGTCCATAGTCATAAAAATAAATTAACAGGTGGCAAACCCTCTCAGGTTCAAGAGACCTGTGCAGGTCTCTTGATCCACTGTCCACTGTCCTTATCTATTTCACCATGATATCTTCAATACAAGATGCAACAAGAAGTCCAGGCTCAAAACACATATCTAGCTATTTCTGTAAACTGAAAATTAAGAATCAGAACCCCAGGAGATCCAACTCCTCTCTAAGAAATCCCTTCTATTGGAAGGAGTTAAGTCAAAGATAGCTCCTATTTCCAGTGAAGACAGTTCAGTAAAAACTAAAAATACGGGTCAGGTCAGGTGAGTTAAATTGTACTGTACTCTTTGTCTGCTCTAATCAGAAGACTAAACAGTTTTTAATTTGTTTGTTTAAAAAGATTTGCAATATCTAGCTTTGTGTTGCTAATGAAGAATTCATTAATAGTGTGTTGAAAGCATTTCATTATATTAGAAACAATCTGATTTTATTTCTCTAACATTATTTTCAAAACCAAGGAGAAAAGTTAATGAAGCAAATAAGAGAACTGAAGTACTCCATGTGGTAATTCAAATGAAGACTCTGGCATAGTTAATAACTATGAAAGAGACAGTTAGAAAGCATGCTCACTTTTAAAAGCCAAGACCGGCTTTAACATACTAAACAAGAATATTTCCATAGCAAAGTTAAGACTGTACTAAGGCATCCTTTCCACCCCTCTAGCAACCCAAACGATCCATCCGTTCCAGGTAGTAAGGACAACACAATAGCTCAGGCCGAAGTAGCTTACCAAGTGCTTCGGGAAATTTCCCTATGGGTATTCTGTAAAATCTAAGAGTGGAAACTTAAGGGAGGAAAGATACCAAGATACAGAGTTTATAGACTGAAAGACTACAGTAAAGGCAGATCGTTACTATACAGTCATTGAAGAGGAAAGCCTGTCTTGGTAAGTAAAGCCACATTTAGCTTACTTTAAATAATACATTTTAAAAACTTTTGCTCTTTACCTGTAAGTCTCTACTAAATGCTTTAAAGTCATCTTTAAAAGATGGAAATTCCATAAATCCAATAGAAAGCAACAAGCAAATGTGGGACATTTCTTCCATCGAGGCTTTCAAGACAGTATTCTCTTATCTCTGGGAGTTCCAGGTGGTCTCTAGAAAACCCTCAACTTAGATTCAAGAGACTTCCACGCCAGAATAACCTTGGTAATATTTTTCTGCTACCAGAAGGGCCACAAAGGAAAGGCTGATAATGATTCATATTCTCATTCAAGAATGTAATGTAAATAAAACTATCTCCAAGGATACAGAAGAAAAGCTGAGTTGCACGAGGAACCAGAATCTGACAATCCTATATAAATGCACAGAAAATGTATCTTCTCAAACACCTCAACTTTTCTCTGTAAGTTTATACCCTAATTCCCAGGTCTCAGAATCAATTTAACTGCTGAGGTTATAAAGAGCATGCTTACAAAAATTAAGACTGAATTTCAGAAAGGTCCTCCATCATCATTTTAGTTGACAGAATTCATTTAGGGTCTCTTTCCTCAAAACATATCATCAAGTATGATATGACAGGTACTCTTTTTAAAAAGCGGGTGAGAAAGGAAAAGAGGAGAGGAGGAAATAAGATAGAAGAAAGGGGAGTTGGGAGGAGAATAGAAGGGAAGAAAGGTGGACAAAAGAAGAGGACAGAAAGGGGAAGAGGAAGAGGGCAGACGGGGAAAAGGAGTAAAAAGCATGCCTATGAATAGTCAGCCCTGTCTTATGACACAGGAGGAAAAAGATAAAGTATCGATTCTCAGCATTTTGGCTAAGATCAAGGGTAAAAGATGAAGTACTTGCAAAAGGAAAACAATGGTTGAAACTGTTCCTGTGCAAAAGCTGCTCCAAATGTTTTGTTTTAAATAAAAGTCAGGTTTTAAGTTATACAGTTTTGCTGGGCTTTCCATTCTGCAAAGCACCGTTCTTCTGGGTAGTACTGGTACTTACAGCACTTGTCTATTCACTGGCTTTAAAACCAAACCATCAACAACAATTAGACCAGATGTCAAATCTGGGTACCTCTTCTCCAAGACCGAGTATTTGTCCCATTTCTCCATGCAGCTAGCCATACATGAAAAATACACTGTTAGCTGAGCATGAATTTCTTTGGAATCCCCAGCTATTATTGTTTTTTTAATGAAAAACAAAAAACAAAACAAAACAAAACCTCAAGACCACTTTTCTCAAACTACCTCAATGAACAGTACTGTAACCAGTTCATTTTATTCTCTTTACTCCTCAAAAATTTTTAACACTGTATTTATTTTACTTTTATTTTGAAATAATTTAAGATCCATAATAAACTGCCAAAATAGTACAGAGTTACTGTACTTACGGTGTACCTTCCAAAAAGCTTTCCCCAAGGAGAACATATTACTTAACCATAGTACATTATCAAAATCAGGAAATTGACATTACACAATACTACTAACTAAACTACAGACTTTTTTAGATTTTACCAGTTTTCACATGCACTCAGATTTTCTAACATGTATACACTCATGCAACTACCACCAAAATTAGGATACAAGCTGTACCATCAAAACAAAACAAAACAAAAACCCCTTATACTTCCAATTAGAGGTACACTCTTCCCCAAACCTTAATCTCTGGAACCCACTGAACTGTTTTCCATCACTACAATTTAGTTACTTTAAGAGAATTATAAATGGAATTTAGATAGTTGTTAATCTTTTGAGACTGGCTTTTTATCACTCAGCACAATGCTCTTGAGATACATCCAACTTGTGTGTAATAGTTCATTTCTTCTTATTACTAGGTAGTATTCTATTATGTGGATTATATCACAGTTTACTTACCCACTGAAGGACACTTGGGTTGTTTCCACTTTTTGGTGATTACAAACTAAGATGCTATGCACATGAGTGTACAACTTTCTGTGTGGACATGGCTTTTCTCTAGGATATACAGGAATGTGATTGCTGGATGATTTTGGTAATGGTATGTTTATGGGGAACTACCAAACTGTTTCCTAGAATGGCTGTACCATTTTACATTCTCATAAGCAATGCATGAAAGAGCTCGTTGTTCCACATTCCTGGCATTTTTTATTTTAGCCATTCTGACAGGTAATTGTATCTCATCATGTCTTTTCCATTTCCTTAATAACTAATGATTTTTGAACATTTTTATGTGCTTATTTGTCATCTGTATATGTCTTTTGTATAGCTGTCTGTACAAGACTTTTGCCTATTTTCTAATTAGATTGTTTCTTACTATTGAGATTAGAGAGTTCTTAATACATTCTCTATACATGCCTTTGTTGGACATGTAATTTGCAGATTTCTCCCAGTCTATGGCTTCTCTTTCATCCTCTTTAACAAGGTCGCTGGTAAATAATACATTTTTTTTTTAGCTTTGTTTTTCTTTTTCATTTTTATTGAGCACATAGTAGGTATATATATTTACGGGATACATGAGGTATTTTTACATAGGTATACAATGCATGAAAAATCACATCAGGGTAAATGGGGTAGCCATCCTTTGTGTTACAAACAATCCAGTTATCCTCTTTTGGTTATTTTTACATGTACAATTAAATTATTATTGACTGTCACCCTGCTGTGCTGTGAAATACTGGGACTTATTTTTTCTAACTATTTTTTGTACCCATTAAACATGTCCCCTTACCTGCCCCCAGAACTATATTTCCCAGCCTCTGGTAACCATCATTCTGTCTCTATCTCCATGAGTTCAATTTGTTTTAATTTTTAGCTCCCACAAATAAGTGAGAACATGCCAAGTTTGTCTTTCTGTGCCTGGTTTATTTCACTTAAGATAATGATCTGCAGTTCCATCCATGTTGTTGCAAATGACAGGATCTCATTCTTTTTAATGGCTGCATAGTACTCGATTATGTATAGGTATCACATATTTTCTTTGTTCATTCATCTGCTGATGGGCACTTACGTTGCTTTCAAATTCTGGCTATTGTGGAAAGTGCTGCAGTAAACAAGGGAGTGCAAATATTCCTTCAATATACTGATTTCCTTTCTTTTCATTATATACTCAGCAGCTGGGTTGCTGGATCATATGGTAGTTCAATTTTTAGTTTTATGAGGAACATCCTAACTGTTCTTCGTAGTGGTTGTACTAATTTACATTCCCACTAACAGTGTATGAGGGTTCCCTTTTCTCCACATTTGTTATTTGTTTCTCAGCATTTGCTATTGCCTGTCTTTTGGGTAAAAGCCATTTTAACTGGGGTGAGATGATATCTCATTGTCGGTTTTTAAAATTTGCATTTATCTGATGATCAGTGACGCTGAGCACCTTTTCATATGACTGTTTGCCATTTGTATGTCTTCTTTTGAGAAACATCTATTCAGATCTTTTGCTTACTTTTTGATCAAATTTAGTTGTTTGAGCTCCTTTTATATTCTGGTTATTCATCTGTTGTCAGGTAGGCAGTTTGCAAATATTTCCTCTTATTCCGTGGGTTGTCTCTTCACTTTGTTGACTACTTCCTTTGCTGCGCAGGCAGAAGGTTTTTAACTTGATAAGATCCCATTTGTCCATTTTTGCTTTAGTTGCCTGTGCTTATCGGGTATTACTTAAGAAATCTTTACCCACTCAAACCAATGTCCTGGAGAGTTTCCCCAATGTTTCCTTTAGTAGTTTCATAGTATGGGGTCTCAGATTTAAGTCTTTAATCCATTTTGATTTGTGGATATGGTGAGATTGGGGTCTAGTATCATTCCTGAGCATAAGGATATTCAGTTTTTTCAGCACCATTTACTGAAGAGACTTTCCTTTCCCCAGTGTAAGTTTGTGACTTATGTAGAAAATGAGTTTACTGTAGATGTAGATTTATTTCTGGGTTCTCTATCCTGTTCCATTGGTCTATGGTCTATATGCCAGTACCATGCTGTTTTGGTTACTATAGCTCTGTAGTATATAATTTGAAGTCAGGCAGTGTGATTCCTCCAGTTTTGATTCCTCCAGTTTTGAGGTTTTTGCTCAGAATAGCTTTGACTATTCTGTTTTTTTTTGTGATTCCATATAAGTTTTAGATTCTTTTTTCTATTTCTGTGAAGAGTGTCATTGGTATTTTGATAGAGATGACACTGAATCTACAGATTACTCTGGATAGTATAAACATTTTAACAATATTTATTCTTCCAATCCATGCACATACAATATCTTTCCATTTTTTACATTCTCTTCAATTTCCTTCATCAGTGTTTTATAGTTAACATTGTAGAGATCCTTCACTTCTTTGGATAATTTCTTGTTACTTAATTTTATTTGTAGCAATTGTAAATGGGATTACTTTTTTAAATTTCTTTTTCAGATTGCTCACTGTTGGCATATAGAAACAATACTGATATTTGTGTGTTGACTTTGTACCTGCAACTTCACTGAATTCATCACTTCTAGTTTTTTTGGTAGTCTTTAGATTTTTCCAAATATTGAACCATATAGTCTGCAAACAAGAATAAATTGATTTCTTCCTTTCTAATTTAGATATCGGTTATTTCTTTCTCTTGTCTGATTACTCTAGCTAGAGTAATCAGCACTATGTTGAATAACAGTGGTAAAAGTGGGCCTCCTTGCCATGCTCCAGATCTTAGAGAAAAGTCTTTCAGTTTTTCCCCCATTATGATACTAGCTGTGGGTCTGCTGTATATGGCTTTTATTATGTTGAGGTATATTCCCCCTTTATACCCAGTTTTTTGAGGGTTTTTATCATGAAGGTAAGTTAAATTTTATTAAATGCTTTTCAGCGTCAATTGAAATGATCATACGGTTTTTGTCCTTCATTTTGTTGACATGACATATCACATTGGTTGATTTGTGTATGTCGAACCATTCTTGTTTCCCAGGGATAAATCCCACTTGGTCATGATGAATGACCTTGTTTGTTTTTGGTCTAATGCTTCCATCAATTATTGAAAGAGGGGTTTTAAAGTCTCCAACTATATTTGTCTGTTCTTCTTTCAGTTCTGTCAGTTTTTGCTTCATGTATTTTGAAGACCTGTTAAGTGCACACATTTAGAATTACATTTTTTTGGTAAATTGATCATTTTATTATTGTTGTATCTTCCTTTGTCTCTGCTAGTTTTCTTTGCTCTGAAGTCTATTCTGTCTGAGATTAATAGTCACTGTATTTGTTTTGTTTTGTTTTTGAAACACAGTCTTGCTCTGTTGCCCAGGCTAAAGTGCAGTGGCACAATCTTGCCTCACTGCAAGCTCCGCCTCCTGGGTTCATGCCATTCTCCTGCCTCAGCCTCCCAAGTAGCCGGGACAACAGGTGCTCACCACCATGCCTGGATAATTTTGTTTTTGTATTTTTAGTAGAATGGGGTTTCACTGTGTTAGCCAGAATGGTCTCTATCTCCTGACCTCGTGATCCGCCCGCCTCAGCCTCCCAAAGTGCTGGGATTACAGGCGTGAGCCACCGCGCCCAGCCCAGTCACTCTTTCTTTTGATTATTGTTTACATGGTATATCTGCCCATCATTTTACTTTTAATCTACCTATGTCATTATATGTGAAGTTAGTTTCTTGGGGGGACAGCATATAGTTAGATCATTAAAATAAAAAACAGGCTGGGCACAGGGGCTCACGCCTGTAATCCCAGCACTTTGGGAGGCCGAGGTGGGTGCCTCATCTGAGGTTGGGAGTTCGAGATCAGCCTGACCAACATGGAAAAACCCCATCTCTACTAAAAATACAAAGTAGCCAGGTGTGGTGGCACATGCCTGTAATCCCAGGAGGCAGAGGTTGCAGTGAGCCGAGATTGTGCCATTGCACTCCAGCCTGGGCAACAAGAGCGAAACTCTGTATCAAAAACAAGCAAACAAACAAAAAACATTCTGCCAGTCTCTGTCCTGTATTTTTTTTCTCTTTCTTAACTGGTATGTTTAGATCATTTGTATTTATATTTCATGGAATTACTGACATGTTGGGATTTAAGTATGCCACTTTACTGTTTTCTTTACTGTTTTTTATTTGCTCCTTTTGTTTTTTGTTCCCATTTCTCCTTGCCTGTGCATACTCTGAACTTTTTTTAGTATTTAATTTTGATTTATCTATAGAGTTTTAAGGGACTACAAAAATCAGAAATGGTTCCTGTAAAGTATGGTGTTCTATAGTGTTTTAAAATATCTCTTTATAGAGCTTTTTTTTTTTTTTTTGAGACAGAATCTTGAGTGGCACGAACTCGGCTCACTGCAACCTCTGCCTCCCAGGTTCAAGCAATTCTCTTGCCTCAGCCTCCCGAGTAGCTGGGATTACAGGAACACACCACCATGCTCAGCTAATTTTTGTATTTTAGTAGAGATGGGGTTTCACCATATTGGCCAGGCTGGCCTAACTCCTGACCTCAGGTGATCCGCCTGCCTCGGCCTCCCAAAGTGTGGGGGAATTGCAGGCGTGCTCCACTGCGCCTGGCCTATAGAGCATTTTTAGTAGTTACTCTAGGGATAATTATATCTATATACAACAGTTATTACAGTCTACTCATCTCAACATTTTACCATTTGAAATGGAATGCAGAAACCTTCCTACTTTTTAGGTTCCTTTACTCTCCCCACTTTCATGATATAGTTGTTTTAAAAATCACCTTCATATACATTGAGAACCATATCGGACACTGTCAGAAATTTTATTTCTAACCAAACATTTTAAAAACTCAACAAGTGAAGATTAGGCAATTCCCTGTATTTATTAATTTGTACTTTCTTCATTCTGATGTTCCAGTAGAATTCTCTTGTCATCATTTTCTGTCTGAAGAACTTCCTTTTTTACACAAGTCTGCTGGCAATGAATTCTGAGTTTTCTTTCATCCAAAAATGTCTTTTTCTCACTTCACTGTATTTTCCCTAGGTGAAAAATTCTGGGTTGAGAATTCTTTCCTTTCAACACTACAAAAATGTTTTAAATCTGGTTTAAAGCCTATAATCCCAGCACTTTGGGAGGCCAAGACAGGAGGATTGTTTGAGACCAGAATGGGCAAAATAGCAAGATGTTAGCTCAAAACAAACAAAACAGTTTTGCTACTTCTCTTGGCCTCCATGTTTTTTGATAAGAAACCCAGAGTCATTCAAATTGTTCCTCTGTAACTAATGCGCTGCTTCTCTCTGGCTGCTCTCAAGATTTTTTTCATTGTCTTTAGTTTTTAGCAAATTACTTAAAAAGTATCTGGGAATGGATCTGAGTTTTTCCTGTTAGGAGTTTGCCCAGCTTCTTGAATATTTAGGTTTGCTAAATTTAAGAAGTTTTCTGTCATTTCTTTAATTTCTTTTCTTTTCTTCAAAATAAGGTATTTATTAAACATATCTTTATAAAGGTATCGAGAAATACTAAAATTAGTAAATCACAGACTAAAACTTCCAGATGCTTGCATCCTTCAGTCAGAAGGATAGACATGAAAGACATGAATGACATCGAGATGGTCAATATGATAACAGAGGTGTGTATAAGGCACTGTAGCAGACTGGATTTTCAAAAAAAAAAAAAAAAAAAAAGGCCCTGGCAGTATTTCCAGTTCCACATGCTTTTCTACAACCAGCCCCTTCCCATCAAGAGAGGAGATCTCTACCTCTCCTCTTCCAACTAGTGGAGCTCATGCCTGCTCTAACCAATACAGTAGGGCAGAAGTGATGCTATGTGACTTCTGAGGCTAGGTTACCTCAAGGACACACATTCCTCCTGGCTTGTTCTCCCTCTATCTCTGCCTCTTGAAGTGACCACCTTTGGAGCCCTCAGCTGCCACGTAAAAAATCCTACTACTTTGAAGTTGCAATGCTGAAAAGACCAATACAGAGACAGATGGCCAGTGATCCCCTGCTATTCCATGTTCCAGATATTTGGCTCTTTCCAGCATCAGCCAAGTGAGGGAATGGGCTCTCAGATATTCCAGCTCAGCCTTCAAGTATTCCAGATGAGGTCCTGTTAACAGAGACAGCTGGAGTACAGGTAGGTATGGTAGAAGTTTCATTTATTCTTTCTCTTATTCCTTTATCTGATATTGAATCCCATTGTGTCAGGCACCTGGCTTGTACATCAGTTAAGACTGCTTTTGGCTGTATTTCCAAAAAAAAAAAAAAAGTGCTTAAAAACTAAGAACACATTGTTTACTTAATGAGAAAATCAGAGGACAGTCCCAGGAATGTTTTGCTGTTTCCAGCCAGTCTCTTCTTCACCAGGCTCAGAATGTTAGCTTTTTATCTGAATGCCTCATGGTCACAAGATGGCTGTAACAGCTCCAAAGCCTCACGTCCTCTCAAGCTTCTCACACCATATCCAAAGGCTGGAAGAAGAAGTACAGGAGCTTTTTTGTAATGTGCTCTCCATTTTTATCAGAAAGAAAAACATTTCTCTGACATTCCCACCAGCCAACTTCCTCTTATATTGAATCAACCAGGTGCAAATCACACAGTCATCCTAGCAGAGGGCGTACATGACAGGGAGGGTGCTAGGAAAGCGAGTATTTGGCCTTTCCAGCTTCTGGTCCACTGAGGGCTCTCACAAAGTGTTGATTCTCATCCTGTCTTTTGGTTTCTTGGCAGTTCTGGAAGCCAGAAATACAAAATCAAGGTGTTGGCACAGCTGTCTCCTTCTGGAGGCCCTAAGGAAGAAGTTGTTCCGTGTCTCTCTCCCGGCTTCGGGTGGTTGCCAGCCATCCCTGTCATTCCTTGGCTTGTAGATACAACACTCCAATCACTACCTGACTTCACTGGCTCTTTCCCTGTGTCTCTCTGTTCTTCAAATATGTTCTTCAATCTCTCACTTCTACTTTTCTTCTTCTGGGATTTCAATGATACAAATATGAAGATATTTCTGTAACTGTCTCAGAGGTCCCCATAAGACTCTCTTCATCTTTTTAAAATCTTTATTCTCTCTGTTTTTCAGATTGGATAATTTATATTGATCTAAATTTAAGTGCACGATTTCTTTCCTCTGTCACCTCTATTTTACTACTGAACTAATTTTTAATTTATTTCATTTATCAGTTCTAAAATTTCCATTTGTTTCTCCCTTATATCATCTATTTCTTTGCTGAGACTTGCTATTTTTTTCATTTGTTTCAACACTGTAATTGCGATTGGAGTATATTTATTATTATAGCTTCTTTAAAATCCTTGTCAGACAATTCCAACATCTGTGTCATCTTAGTGTAGCGCCAGCTGATTATCTTTTGTTATTTGAATTGAGATTTTCTCGGTTCTTGATATGATGAATATTATGTTAGGAGACTTTGCTGTTTAAATTTTCTCTTTTGATAGCCGATCAAATTGTTTAGATTCACAATGCATGCCTTAGTCAACTTTTATAGGCTGTGAATCAAATGTCAATTTAATTAGTGTTGTTCTGTTCTGCTCCACTGGGCTACCCAGAGGCCAGTCTGAAACCTAGGTGGTATAACACAGCAAAGCCCAATTCTAAAACCTTTTTCTGTATTGATTCTAATCAGTTTCATGCAAGGGATGCTAAGGAGTCTGCCCAGGATTTCAAACACAGATTTTTTTAAGTCTCTTTCTCTAACTCCCTCCTCTTTTTAATCCTCCCTCTGCACTCTAGTTGGGAGGCTTAGGGGATGGAAATGGTGGTCAGGGCTTTGCCCACAGTCTCTGTGGTTGTAACATCCATTGGGGAGGGTTGCCAACTTGTTATTGCAGTTCCATCCACAGTTTCCATGGCTGCAGTGCCCAGTGGGAGTGGTAGGAACAGTGTTCAGTCGGAGTGGGAGGGGTACCCTCATTATTGCAGGACAAGCATGAGGGACAGGGCTACACGCACAATTTCCATAGCTACAGCACCTGGGGAAGGGAGGGAGGCAACTTTTAAAATGACTTGCCTTCAACTGGATATATATCATTAAAATGGGGCTTTTTTACCCCCCTCTCTGTCCACTGGGGTTTCTAGCTGCAGGCTGCTAGTACCCTTGGCTGGGATATATAGGAAGTAAAACAAACAAGTAAACACACAAAAAACAGGAAATCACAAGTTTTTTTTTTTTTTTGTAATTAGCAGGAAGCACAGTGATGTGGTTTGGGTCTGTGTCCCCAACCAAATCTCAAGTTGAAATGCAATCCCCAGTGCTGGAGGGGGGGCCTGGTGGAAGGTGACTGGATCATGGGGGTGGTTTCTCACAAATGGCTTAGCACCCCCTAGTGTTTTTCTCACAATAGAGTCCTCAGGAGATCTGATTGTTTAAAAGTGTGTAGCACCTCCCTGCCCTCTCTCTTGCTCCTGCTCCACCATGTAAGACATCTCACATCCCCTTCTGCCATGATTGTAAGTTTTCTGAGGCCTCCCCAGAAGCCACTATGTTTCTTGCACAACCTATAGAACAGTGAACCAATTAAGCCTCCTTTCTTTATAAATTACCCAGTTTCAGGTATTTCTTTATAGTAGTACAAGAACAGACGAATATATATATAGTGTATGATGTGTTTACTACATCTTATCCAGAAATAGAAGCCTGAAACTGTATTTTAAGCCCAATATATTCTCAAACATTTAATGCATATTTAACTCACAACTGTAACATTACTCATTTATTGGCAAACTAATAACTGTATTTTCAGAGGCATTTGCTAATATGTTTCTTTTAAAAATGGTAAACCAACTTTTTTTTTCAACAGTCTCTCAATCTTGAGAACAATATCATTATATCTTCTTATTTAAAAGGAAAATATAACAGTTACTTGAAATGAACTCTAGTAGTGAAAATTTAAGGAAATTATTCAAAGCCTCTGTAGTGTGTAGACTTTGAATACAGGATGGACTCTTTTAGATATGAAAACTTTTCCTTAGAGTTCAGCTCTATTTCCAGTTTCAGCCATTATTTAAGTACAAAAGGCAGGGCACTAGGTCCTTTGGTTGCAAAGCCAAACACACAGTATCTATCTTTTCCTTAGCCCTTTAAACATAATCAACCATCTCACATGGGACACAATAGCAACTTTTCTATTTCAAATGTGACTTGTGGCTTCAGGATATCTTCTATCCCTGATACTCACAAACTCAGTAAGTTCAGCTACCACTTCAAGGGAAGAAGATTCAGATTAAAAATAAAATAAAACGGCCGGGCGCGGTGGCTCAAGCCTGTAATCCCAGCACTTTGGGAGGCCGAGACGGGTGGATCACAAGGTCAGGAGATCGAGACCATCCTGGCTAACACGGTGAAACCCCGTCTCTACTAAAAATACAAAAAACTAGCCGGGCGAGGTGGCGGGCACCTGTAGTCCTAGCTGCTGGGGAGGCTGAGGCAGGAGAATGGCATGAACCTGGGAGGCGGAGATTGCAGTGAGCTGAGATCTGGCCACTGCACTCCAGCCTGGGTGAGAGAGCGAGACTCCGTCTACAAAAAAAAACATAAATAAAATAAAACAAACCCATCCCACCAAAAAAAACCCAACCAACCAAACAAAAATCACCAACCTCAGGTAGATGTGAGCAAGAGAAATGTCCAAAACTTAGGGCTGTTTTATTGGCCGAATGTTAACTCGAATTCTAACAATCTTAGACAGCTTCTGATATGCTTCATCTTTATCTAAGAAATGGTAGTCCATGGGCATACAAAAGTGTCAGATTTTTATAGGTGATATATTTTGTTTAACAATGAACAATGTTTATACCAATGAAAAGAAAGGAATAAAAGGTGTGAGAATTACGGAAAATACATGGAATAGTTGAGAGAAGATAAGAAGCAATGATAAAAATAATGACGTCTCTTTCCATTCAAATATAGTCAGAGACTCTCTACTTCTCCAAATTGAAATCTGTATGGTTCCTTTCGCATTCGCATCTTAATCTTTCTGGCTGTTAGACCCTAGAGGCTCTTGTGATAGTGAGAGGTGACAACGTGCTAGCAGCCCTGTCTCTCGGCGCCTCCTCGGCCTCGGCGCCCACTCTGGCAGCGCTCGAGCCCTTCAGCCCACCATGGCACTGTGGGAGCCCCTCTCTGGGCTGGCTGAGGCCAGGAGCCACCTCCCTCTGCTTGCCGGGAGGTGTGGAGGGTGAGGTGCAGGCGGGAACCGGAAGTATCATAGGCCTGCGTTTGTTCCCGCAGAGGCAGGCATGGGCTTTGCGGGCCCCACACTGGGAGAGGCCAGCTGGCGGCCCCCGCCCAGGGCAGTGAGGGACTTAGCACCTGGGCCAGCAGTTGCGGAGGTTGCCCCGGGTCCCCTAGCACTGCCTGCCCACATGCACCATGCTCGAATTCTCTCCGAGCCTCAGCAGCCTCCCCGTGGGGCAGGGCTAGGGACCTGCAGCCCACCATGTCCGAGCCCGAGCTCCACGGTGGGCTCCCGCGTGGCCTGAGCCTCCCTGACAGGTGCCGCACCCTGCTCCATGGCACCTGGTCCCATCCACCGCCCAAGGGCTGAGGAGTGCAGGCGCGGATCCGGACTGGCAGGCAGCTCCGCCAGCAGCCTGGATGCAGGGGTCCACTGGGAGAAGCCAGCTGGGCTCCTGAGTCTAGTGGGGACTTGGAGAACCTTTATGTCTAGATAAGGGATTATAAATACACCAATCAGCACTCTGTGTCTAGCTCAGGGTTTGTAAATACACCAATCAGTACTCTGTATCTAGCTAACCTAGCGGGGACTTGGAGAACTTTTCTGTCTATCACTCTGTGTCTAGCTCAAGAATTGTAAACGCACCAATCAGCACTCTGTGTCTAGCTCAGGGTTTGTAAACACACCAGTCAGTACTCTGTGTCTAG
>NW_012116265.1:28805080-28819082 GCF_000951035.1 Colobus angolensis palliatus
GTACTCTGTGTCTAGCTCAAGAATTGTAAACGCACCAATCAGCACTCTGTGTCCAGCTCAGGGTTTGTAAATACACCAATCGGTACTCTGTGTCTAGCTCAAGAATTGTAAACGCACCAATCAGTACTCTGTGTCTAGCTCAGGGTTTGTAAATACACCAATCAGTACTCTGTGTCTAGCTCAAGGTTTGTAAATACACTAATTGGTACTCTGTATCTAGCTAACCTAGTGCGGACTTGGAGAACTTTTCCATCTAGCACTCTGTGTCTAGCTCAAGGATTGTAAACACACCAATCAGTACTCTGTGTCTAGCTCAGGGTTTGTAAATACACCAATCAGTACTCTGTGTCTAGCTCAAGGTTTGTAAATACACCAATTGGTACTCTATCTAGCTAACCTAGTGAGGACTTGGAGAACTTCTCTGTCTAGCACTCTGTGTCTAGCTCAAGGATTGTAAACGCACCAATCAGCACTCTGTCAAAACAGACCAATCAGCTCTCTGTAAAATGAACCAATCAGCTCTCTGTAAAATGGACCAATCAGTAGGATGTGGGTGGGATCAGATAAGGGAATAAAAGCAGGCTGCGGCACCAGAAGTGGCAACGCGTTCGGGTCCCCTCCCACACTGTAGAAGCTGTGTTCTTTCGCTCTTTGCAATAAACCTTGCTGCCGCTCACTCTTTGGGTCCACGCAACCTTTATGAGCCGTAACACTCCCCACGAAGGTCTGCAACTTCACTCCTGAAGCCAGCGAGACCACGAACCCAGCGGGAAGAACGAACAACTCCAGATGCACTGTCTTTAAGAGCTGTAACGCTCACCTCAAAGGTCTGCAACTTCACTCCTGACAGCAAGACCACGAACCCACCAGAAGGAAGAAGCTCCAGACACATCTGAACAGCTGAAGGAACATCTTTAAGGAACACCATCTTTAAGGACTGTAACACTCAGCACGAGCGTCCGCGGCTTCATTCTTTAAGTCAGTGAGACCAAGAACCCACCAATTCCGGACACAATAGCATGACCATAATAGCTCCAATATACCACTAGAACTTTATTGTAGAGTAGAACAGAAGAAAATTAAGAACTAAATGAAAAGTGTTACCCTCATTCCCTCCTCACCTCCAACATGCAAAAAATCAAAGATAAATCAAAATGCAAACTGATTTCATTAGCAGAGATACTTCAAATTCCCTCTTGTGGAACCTGATATTAGAATAAATTGGGATTTGGTCCCAATATTTAAAAAGACATCATTGTACACATTTGAAAGCTTTATCATCGGTAACTTTACTACATTTTAAGAAGATCACTGTGGGCTGGGTGCGGTGGCTCACGCCTGTAATCCCAGTACTTTTTGGGAGGCGAAGGTGGGCAGATCACAAGGTCAGGAGATCGAGACCACCCTGGCTAACACGGTGAAACTCCGTCTCTACTAAAAATACAGAAAAATTAGCCAGGCATGGTGGTGGTCGCCTGTAGCCCCAGCTACTTGGGAGGCTGAGGCAGGAGAATGGCATGAACCCAGGAGGCAGAGCTTGCAGTGAACCAAGATTGTGCCACTGCACTCCAGCCTGGGCGACAGAGTGAGACTCCATCTCAAAAAAAAATATATCACTGTGCCCTTCAAAAGGTGAAAAAATGGTGGTCAATCTGTAACATAGCAAGGGGTATACTCTTGAGTACTTACATAACTCCTGATGTCTAGTCCTGTCACTCTAACGAGTAAAAATCCTTAGCCTCAAAAATGGAAAAAAATAACTGTTTGGAGGTGGGAACCTCAACAGGAGGCAGACAAAGGCATATGCTCAGAAAGCTGACACCTGGAATACCGACAAGAGTTCATATATAGCTAAAGGAATAGAAGGAACAGGAAGAGGAAGAAAGGGAAAATAGGAGGAAAAACATTTAAAAATTATTTTCATCACTGTCTAGGCCATGGTCAGTAAAGTTTTTCTGTAAAGGAGGAGACAGTAAATATCTTTGGCTTTGCAGGCTGTACATTTTCTGTAAAAATTATTCAACTTTGCTACTATAGCCTGAAAGTAGGTGATATAAACAAATGAGCACAGTTATGCTCCAACAAAACTTTTATGTACAGAAACAGTTGGGTGGATTTAGCCTAAGGGTGGTAGTTTGCTGACCTCTGGTCTAGGCCAATAAAATCCGTAAAAACATGGTGGCAAAAAGGAAAAGCAACCTCCAACAAAGTGGGCAGAAATATATGCTCCCTAAGCAAAGCCCCAGGGTCTTGTTCCATTTTGTATTTTGCTTTAATATAACTTCTGAGACCTTTTTTTTTTTTTTAATTTTATGTTTAATGAGACACATAGATTTAGGTCCTCAGTAAACCTAAGGAAATTCTCCAATGTCCACGTTACTTTCTATTCATACTAGTAGCAACATTTTCCTAATGTCTGATCTGCTAGAACTGACATTTTCCTGACAACATTTACTTAGTCCATAAATATATTTTGAATCTTCCAGGATACTTCTACTATACATGGAACAAAATTTAAGAGCAACTATTACTCATTTCCTACAAGCTGGAAAGAAGATGTCCCATAGATGTAATGGACAGGTTAGGATGTGTTTAATATTTCAACTGTAAAATGTCAGGCTTTCTACCTATACCTCTGATTATCAGAGTTTTAATCTACTTAGCACATAATTCTACATTCTATCACTATTAAGTTCAAGTTTTTATAATCTAGAGAAAGAAGAATCACCTCTCATACTATCATTTAAGACAAAGATAAGTACAAACCTCTCTAAGTCTCAATTTACTCTCCTGCACATTGAACATTACAACACCTGCATCATAAGAGTTACTTTGCATAATACTAAGCATACAGAAAGTGCTCAGAAATGGCAGCTTACAAATGTTCTTCAATCTCATAGCTTCCTTTAATGTACTTTAACATACTAGAGGAACAAGAAGAAACACCTGCTCCCTATCACAACCAAAGGATTTTAATAAGACCTTGAGTTATCTGGGTATTTTATCATCTATTAAATACAACTGACCTAAGCCTTGAGCCTAGTATAAGATCACTGTAATGACATTTTCTATAGAAATGTGCAAACCTTTCACAGAGAGGTTTTTCAAGTGACATAAGCTATGCAAATCACATACATCACTCCTGTTAAATTTATCACAATTGGTATTTTAGGTTTAGATAGGTCAAATTTATGATATGTGAATTTGCATAATCCAAGTACACAAACATCCAAACTTTTTTAGACAACCTACCACAGAACAATATTTAATGTGTGAGAACTATCATGTTCATTTTTCAGGGTCAGAGCATATCCATATGTTTTAATTGACTGCACAGATATGTAATTGTATGCATTTATGACTTACCAATGAGCCGTATCTACGACTTACCTGATCTTGGATTCTCATTTAGTAATCTATCGTTAGCTAAGCAATCAGAGGGGAGGGGTACAGGAAGAGGAGGCAGTGAAGGTTACTGAACAGAGACCAAAAAAAAACGTCATTGGAAAGGCTGCTCAGTTATGGTCTGCCATCACCAAGACTCATACCTAGGGTATGGCTGACTTACACAAAGGTTCTTGGCAGTTAGTAAAAAAGCAGCTGATACACAATTGTAGGCTGGTCAATTTGAGAAAGTGTTGCAGGCTCTAAGGAGAGATGGAAAGTGAGTCCAAGTCAGAGGCTAGCACTTTTTAATGGAAAGCTGCTGTTCTAATACTAAATTAAAACAAAATTTTAACTAGAGGCAATCTGGACATTCTCTTATATCTGTGTATTAGAGACAGAACTCAGTCTTAAAGGGTCAGCATCTATTACTTTTCATCTAATTTTGCAGTATATCTTTCTCTATTTCAGGTTTCTTAATGTTGTTTCTCAAGTAATCTCCTATCTTGGGAGCAGGACTGAGAACCCCTTAGGAACTTGGGGTGCCCTCCTAGTTCAATGAGAAGAGCTTCCTTAGGAGTAGATTTGCTGAAATGTAAGCTTAAGGGATCCTTGCTTGCATGGATCACTTCAAAGGCCCTGGGAGAGGCTTGTGCTATGTTACCTGGATGTGTTTTTGTAAAATTTCACCAACATGAGTTAAATGAGTTAAGTTAAATAAGTTAAGATATCTGTCTCTCAGAATTCGGTGCCATCTCACTTTCCCAGGGTTGGTATTAGTGTTGGGTAGCAAATAAAGTGGCCATCTGCATTTCTGGGATCCTGTGATGGAGAAATTAAGCTGGGAATTATTTAGTTTGGATTTAGAGATATATTTATATAGTTCACAGTTGCTTTTGTGGACAGATATTTTTGTGACATAAATAGGTACAGGGTAAGAGAATGCACTGTGATATGAATGTGTCCCATGGTTCCTAGCATGTTATTACTTCGTAATAACAGAAATGAAGAAGGCATTTCTCAGTGATGCCTAGTCAAAACAGAAGTTCTCTTCTGTCACTAATAGTCTTGAAACTGTAGTGTACACAATTAAAAATGTAGCATAAGCAATTATATGAACCATTTTTTCCTTTTCTGATGAGAATCACATAAAATTATCTGAATTCTTCTGTCTATAAGGCACAAACTTACAGCAGTACTACAAATATGAAGTATGTATGTATGTGAAATTGCAAATGTTACATACTACAAATATCAATAACTTTAAAACAACATTTTAAATCAACCATGCTAGAGAAAAAAATCTATTCAGATTTTCCATTCCTTTTATAGACAATATTAATATTACAAAATCATTCTCAATTCTCTTTTCAGAAAACATTACAGATCACTGTCATACAAACAAAGGGTATGCAGCTAAAAAACGTAAGGGAAAACAGTATTATAAAGAGTATCAAGCAGTTAATTAAAAAATTATTTTTCTGGGGTTTAGTATTTGTGGCATTTGTCAGCTTTACACAATTGTAATTTTTTAGGAGTTCTTTTTTCAACGTGGAGTCAATCCTCACTATTCACAGATTCCATGTGAATTTACCTACTAAACTTTATTTGTAATGCCCAAATCAATACTTGTGGTGCTTTCACGGTCATTCATGGACAAATGCAATGAAAATTTTGAGTTCTCCAAGGCACATAATTTCAGCCAAGGTGACTTTCTGCCTTCTTGTTTCAAATCTCTTACAATAAACAAATGTCCTTTCTGCAGTATATTTAGTGCTGTTTTCCCATTTTTGTGCTTTTTTTTCCAGTGGTTTCTCTGTTGAAAATGACCCCAAAACACAGTAGTGAAGTGCTGTCCAGTGTTCCTAAGGGCAAGAAAACTGTGTGTGCTTTACAGAGAAGGTATGTATGTTGGACAAGCTTTCTTCACATATGAGTTATCAATGTTAAGGAATCAACAATATAAATTAAATAAGGTTTATTTAAATAGAAACACACATAAAACAAGGTGATAAATGTTAATCAGCTGATGAAAATGTTGATCTCACAGGAACCTAACTCTGTATTTCCCCTAGGAATAGTGGTTCACTATTGCTAATTCAGTGTTTGTGATGACATTAAAGAATATAACTGGCCGGGCGCGGTGGCTCACACCTGTAATCCCAGCACCTTGGGAGGCCGAGGCGGGGGCATCACGAGGTCAGAAAATCGAGACCATCCTGGCTAACATGATGAAACCCCATCTCTACTAAAAAAATACAAAAAAATTAGCCGGGCGTGGTGGCGGGCGTCTGTAGTCCCAGCTACTCGGGAGGCTGACGCAGGAGAATGGCGTGAACCCGGGAGGCAGTGGCGGGCGCCTGTAGTCCCAGCTACTCGGGAGGTTGAGGCAGGAGAACGGCTTGAACCCGGAAGGCGGAGCTTGCAGTGGGCGGAGATCCCCCCACTGCACTCCAGCCTGGGCGGCAGAGCGAGACTCCATCTCACACACACACAAAAAAACCCCGAATATAATGAATAATAATTGTAAACATTTAATATTTTGTATTCTTTTTCATAAAGACAGCACCAGAAGTTGAATAGGTTTCAGGTGTATCCCCCAAACCTGAATCTGCCTCTGCTCAAGAGCCTACATATTCTATAGGCATCTTGCTACTCCACAATTCTTGCTTCGCTGGAACTCATACCAGGATTGTGGAAGAAAAACTTTCATCTTGAGACTTGGTAGTTACAATCAGAACTCCCATTATTACTCTATTTCTATGTGGAAATCAGACCTGCTTTAAGATTTGGAAAATTGTTTTTGGATCTGTATTGTGACTTAGGTCAGAGTCGAACTATAGCGAAACCTGCCATTTCTTGAAAAAAAAAAATGAGGCGTATTTCTAGAAAGAGAAAATTACTTTAGAAATAACTTTAAAACAAGTACACATTGGGCTGATACACCTAAGTTAAAGAAATTATAATTTAAGTTCAATGTATATTCAAGAAAGTTGAAAGGATAAAACCTCTCTTCTACTAGGTGTTGCTACTCTCAAAGATTAAATGAGTTAGGGAGTAGCATCTATAATGGAATCTGTTTTATTTTATTTATTTATTTTTTTAAGACGGAGTCTTACTCTGTCGCCCAGGCTGGAGTGCAGTGGCGCGATCTTGGCTCATTGTAAGCTCCGCCTCCCGGGTTCACACCATTCTCCTGCCTCAGCCTCCTGTGTAGCTGGGACTACAGGCACCCGTCACCACGCCCTGCTAATTTTTTGTATTTTTAGTAGAGACGGAGTTTCACCGTGTTAGCCAGGATGGTCTCGATTTCCTGACCTTGTGATCCGCCTGCCTCAGCCTTCCAAAGTGCTGGGATTACAGGCGTGAGCCAACGTGCCCTGCTGGAATCCGTTAATTTTATTTCCAGGTCACAGACGTTAATTACCTAAATATTTATTCCCTTATATACCCTTAATAAGGAATGATGTTGTGAAAGCCTTTTATTATTGATAATTAGAATTTGAATATCTAAAAATATGTAAACTGAAAAATGTCAGAATGCTGGCAGTTTAGTGAGTATACTCTCAGGAATTTAAAAAATTCCTTCATTACCATTAGGAATCTCAAAATGTTTTAAAACTCTTGCTAAGAAAACCTAAAAGCTGAAATTTGGACTTTGGTAAGGATTTCAGTTTTAAATGAAGGATGAATTAATTTGTGGCTTACTGTAAGTTATCCTAATAGTAAATTGTACTATTTAATTAAGATTAATGACTCAAAGAGACTACTGCAAACTGGAATCCATATTGGAAATGAAGAAGTAAGTGCATCTATTTGTAGATGACATGAAACTTCATGTAGAAATTCTGATGAAATCTACAAAAAAGCACCAAGTGAGTTTGGCAAAGTGGCAAAATGCAAGATCAATATACAAAAAATCAATTGCATTTCTATGTACTAACAACACTCAGACAAATTGATTCTAAAATTTAAATGAAAAAGGAAAGAACATATAATGAACAACATTTCAAAAAAAGAAGGATAAATCACACCTACCTAGTTGGAACACTTACTATAAAGCCAGTAACCAAGACAGTGTGGTACTAACAGAAAGACAGACACACATGTGTGGTCTGTTTATTTATTTATTTATTTATTTATTTACTTACTTACTTACTTACTTATTTATTTATTTATTTATTGACAGAGTCTCACTCTGTCACCCAGGCTGGAGTGCAGTGGCACCATCTTGGCTCACTGCAGCCTCTGCCTCCTGGGTTCAAGGGATTCTCCCGCCTCAGCCTCCCAAGTAGCTGGCATTATAGGTGTGCACCACCATGCCTGGCTAATTTTTGTGTTTTTAGTAGAGATGGGGTTTTACCATGTTGGCCAGGCTGGTCTCGAACTCCTGGCCTCAAGTGATCCGCCCACCTCGGACTCCCAAAATGCCAGGATTATAGGCATGAGCCACTGCGCCCGACAGTCAGTTGATTTTTGATAAAAGTTCTAAAGCAATTAATAGGAAAGAGATAATCTTTGAAAAAATGATTCTAGACCAATTGAATAACTATATGCAAAAAAATGAACCTCAACTTTTAGTTTACGTCCTTCCTCAAAATGGATCATAGTCCTAAATGTAAGAGCTAAAATTATAAAATTCCTAGAAGAAACCAGAAAAAAATTCTAGTCACCTTAGGCTTCATAAAAACTTTGTAAATACAAAATACAGAAGCATAAATTTAAAATTTAATAAACTGGACTTTGTCAAAATTAAAAACTTTTGCCCTTCAAAAGACACTGTTAAGAAAATTAAAAGGCAAGCTGCAAACTAGAATTTCCAAACAAAAATTTCCAAAATACGTATCAGACAAAGGATTCATATCTAGAATACATATAAAGAACCATAACCCCATAAGAAAGCAAACATCCCAATTAAAAAATAGAAGATTTAAGCAGACTTTTCACCAAAGACGATATGCCAACGAAAATAAGCATATGAAAAGATACTCAACAATACTCACAAGGAAATGAAAAAAAGGCAATCATTAAAAAGTCAGGAAACAACAGGTGCTGGAGAGGATGTGGAGAAATAGAAACACTTTTACACTGTTGGTGGAATTGTAAACTAGTTCAACCATTATGGAAAACAGTATGGCAATTCCTCAAGGATCTAGAACTAGAAGTACCATATGACCCAGCCATCCCATTACTGGGTATATACCCAAAGGATTATAAATCATGCTGCTATAAAGACACATGCACACGTATGTTTATTGCGGCACTATTCACAATAGCAAAGACTTGGAATCAACCCAAATGTCCATCTGTGACAGACTGGATTAAGAAAATGTGGCACATATACACCATGGAATACTATGTAGCCATAAAAAAGGATGAGTTTGCATCCTTTGTTGGGACATGGATGCAGCTGGAAACCATCATTCTCAGCAAGCTGTCGCAAGAACAGAAAACCAAACACCGCATGTTGTCACTCATAGGTGGGAACTGAACAATGAGATCACCTGGACTCGGGAAGGGGAACATCACACACCGGGGCCTATTATGGGAAGGAGGGAGGGATTGCATTGGGAGTTATACCTGATGTAAATGACGAGTTGATGGGTGCTGATGAGTTGATGGATGCAGCACACCAACATGGCACAAGTATACATATGTAACAAACCTGCACGTTATGCCCATGTACCCTAGAACTTAAAGTTTAATAATAAAAAATAAATAAATAAATAAATAAATAAATAAAAAGAAGAAGTAGCTCCCTTTAGGACAGGGTCTTTGTTTTAGCCATCTTTGTATTCCACTCAAGGCGTAACATGGTGTCTTTCTGAATAAATATGTAAAATGTGTGAGTACTTATTTTCAAAAGGCAAGGGCCAGGAAGACTAAAAACTAACTGAAATTATTACTCTTAGTTATATGATGATCCTTCTTTTTTTCACTCAAATTTATTCTTAACTCAACCTTCTTACCTGAAGATACGTTATTCTCCGCTGGACCAGTTCTGTCAGATCTTTGGCCTCTTTTTCCCGCCAATCACCTGCTCCATCTGTCTGACTGAGGTAGTATAGATCCGTCATTATAGACCTGTTAAAACAAACAACATTGGAGGTCTTATTAGTACTGCTTGACTGGATTACACAAAGTCTTAAGATGAATGCCAAATTCCTCATAAAGATTGATGCTCACATTGATGCTGGTACTCATCTTTTATTTTCTATCAAGGTTGTGCAATTCAAAAATTAGTCTCTTAAAATCCAATATTCATTCCTATAGTAAACTTTCACTGTTGAGAAAATACACTTTTTTTGTTCAAGCTAGTCAGCTGCACTTGTTTCCCAACATAGAGCACTACAGAGATCTGGAGGAAAGTGAATATGCAAAGCAAACAAATGAGTAAATTAAGATAGAGAAAGAAGTTGATGTTAGTATTTGTTAGTACCTCTTGGTTCTCTCTACTATCATTTCATGTCACCTTTTAATTTTTCTCTTCAAAGTTAAACACTCCAGAGTGACTGGAAAAAGATCAGAGGAAAATTTTTACACAACTCTTAACAGTATAAACCAAGGGTCAGCAAACTTTTTCATTAAAGGCCCAGATAGTAAATATTTTAGTCTCTATGGATCTCTAAGATCCTTTGCCTTTGTAGCAGAAAGCCGCCATAGATAACACGCAAATGAATAGGTGTGGCTGTGTTTGAATAAAACTTTATTTACAAAAACAGGCAATGAGTCAGCTTTGGTCTCTGGGCCATAATTTGCTGAGTCCTGGTCTAAACTAATAAAATGACTGTTTAGCATCAGAATTCCCACTCTGTTTAGCATCAGTAATTTCAATTACAACATGCTGGATTACCTGCAGAGTAAAGTAAAATCTCCAGTAAGCTAAAAAGAGAAACTTTACGGCTGCTACAAATGGTTTTATTTATATTGCATTAAATAAAAATTATGACTTGCATTTAGCAAGAAAGAAAAGTAAATAGCAAGAGTCTCTGTTTGTCTAACATCCTCTACAAATCTGACGGCAAATTTGTAGCTAATTTCTAATTTTTCACATATCACCACCAGCACTTTTACCAACTGAGACACCATCTTCTCTCACCTGGATTACAACAACCTCCTAATAAGGTCTCCCTGCTTCCACCATTGCCTATGTCTGAAGTTTATTCTCAATATATCAGCCAGATCCTGTTACAACATCAGGTAAATAATGTTACTACTTTGTTCTTAACATGAATTTGCTCCTCAGCTCACTCAGAGTCAAAGCCAAAATTACTACTTTGACCTAGAAGACCCTACCCAATATGGCTCACTTTGATCTCATCCTTGTCTTTGATCTCATCTCCCACTACCATCCTCTTTGATTTCTCTATTTCAGTCACACTGGTCTTGTTGCTAACCCCTGACAGTGCCAGGTATATTCCTACTCTAGAGCTTTTCTATTGCTCTTCCCTGCCCTGGAATGCTCTTTTCTCAGGTATCTATTCACATGGCTCACCTAAATGACCTTGAAATCTTTGCTCAAATGTCACCATCTTCATAAGGTATTCCCAGATTATCCCACTTAAAAATCCAACACTCTCTCCCGTCACCCTCATCCCTTGGTTTTCCCTCTCCTTCTGTTTGAGTAGGTAGCTAGGCAGACATGAGAGGGCAGGGGAAGGAACCCTCTTAACCCCCAAGCAATGTCAGGTGACTATCAGGTGATGGTCAGGCAGTTGTTAAACTATCTCTCTAAAATAATTTAACTGGTCGCAGCTGGTGCCAGGGAAAGGCAGTCTCCTAAATAGATAGAAAACAACTGAAGCTGATCATCAGCAGCTTCTTGATAAGTTTTCAAGAGTTGTGTGAGCTGGCTCAAGCATGTGTACTAAGAAGCAAAATGGCAGACTTTAACTGTTATATGACCTTCCTCTAGGATCACTCAACTGGTAAGGAAAAAAAAGCCTCAAATGAGCATGTGCACAACTTCAGTAAACACACTGCATAAGCGATCTCTCCCAAGTGCTGGCAGGCCACTGCTTATGCAGACAGCCTGCCCCAAGGAAAAATCAGGTAAGAAGAAATGCAAACCCTGGAACCATAGCAATATATACAGGCGCATGTCAACGGTCAGACAGCGCACTTGATCCTCTCAAGTTGCCTGCTTGGCCCTCTTACAAGTGTACTTGACTTCCTTTCATTCCTGTTCTAAAACATTTTAATGAACTCTCATTCCTGCTCTAAAACTTGCCTCAATCTCTCACTCTGCCTTATGTTCCCCCGGCCAAATTCTTTCCTCCAAGGAGGCAAGAATCAAGTTGCTGCAGGCCTGTGTGGATTCACTGCTGCTAACACTCCTTCCCTGCTTATTATATATTTTTCTAAGCAGTTAATATTTTCCGATATATAATATCACTTACTTCTTATCTTTCATGCCCTACTAGAATTTAAGCTCCAAAAGAGTGAACTTTTTTTTGGTTGCTTCTTTTATTTGTTTGTTTCCTTTTTGTTGTTGTTTAAAATCAGCATGTGGAACAATGCATGTCACAGACAAAATATTCAATAAGTATCTTTAGATGAATGAAAAAGTAGCAAAAGAAAAACCTTCAAGAGTTTATATAATGAGATAATGGTGATAATTTTTATCTTTTACAAATCCAGTTTGATGGTAGAGAGGTTCAGGGAATAATCCTTACCCAGGTGTAGCTCCAGCTTCATCCCTTCTCAACACTTTGTATTAACTCCTCTGTTCAAGGCATGCTTAAGAGTATGGATTATGTGCTTATGAAAATTATAAAGTTAGAAACGTATATTGTCGGAAAAATTACACATCTAGAAATCACTTACAATGATTATATTAACTAAAAACATAAAGCATTATCTGGAGATTCCAAGAGTACTTAGGGAAAACTGATGTATTACAATAAATAAAAAACAACAACAACAATAAATAGGTACACCTATTCTAAGTGCTTTACATTATTTCATTTAATTCTCACAATAATCTTACAAACTAGATAAGAAATGGCGGGCATTGAGAGGCTAAATAATTTGCTCAAAGTCACAAACCTGAGAAATGTCAGAGTAGGAAATCAAACCCAAGCAATGAATTTTAAAGTCGAGGCTTCTAACTACTACACTAACAAATATCAAAGGAGGAAGTCCAGAGCACAATAATGTATACTCTGCTCAATGTAAATATCCAAAAATTAAAGTCTGAATCAGAGGAGAGAGCTTTGGGAGCCAGACATACCAATTTCTCAATTATGGTTCTACCTCCTACTTTGTGTCCCAGGAAAATTATTTTGACATCTCTGAGACAAAGTATCGAAATACCTTCCATATAGCTCTTCAAAAAAAATGCATAGTGATAAGACACACAAAATAGTAATACACGTGGTAGCCCCCCCTTTTTTTTTAAAGGCTAGAGGCCCTCAGAGAGTTGTTTCTGAGCTTTTCCATTGTGTCTGAAGAGCATCTACTAACAATTCTACTACCAAGAGGAAGGAGCCATTAGATGTGGGTAACAGTAACATGTGGTTCTGATAATCAATCACAAAAATGATCCAATAGTGAGTTCCCTATAACACCCTGAAGAAGGGGATTGATCAATGAGAAGGAATCACTTAAGAGACGGAGAAACATGCCCTCAACAATTGTAATTTGCCTAAGAGTATGTGACACAGTCTTAGTACTCTTTTATTCTTGATTCTTAACTAGATGCTAAACTATTTAGTAAAAATGCAATGGCAGCCCACAGGAAAGTCTTATTTACTATCACAGAAAGCCATTAGAAGTACACCCGATTAACAGAGAATCCGTGATAATAGCCCCTTTTGAATAAAGTGAAACTATTAATTCAATTAAAAATTAAAAATCTCAGCCAACATTTAGACTATTCATCCTAAATTAATAGTGGAACAACTTTGAACAATGCTTTGGAATAACAGTTCCATTTGTGAAGCACTTCAGACATCTGTGTCATGTGTCAACATTAATCATACACAGGACACTTTGCAGCTTTTCTACTTCCATTTTCACCCTTTTTAAACAGGGCAAGAGGCCAATATGTAATGCCTTGTCCATTTTCTTATTTGTTATTCTCATCTAGGATTCAAAACATTTTCTTTTCATGAAAGAGATTTTGGCTGCAAAAACCAAACCTACAATGCCAGAAATTAACCTTGAAGTCTTATAGAGTAGGCAAAGTTTCAACTTTCAAGTTTTTTCATACTATAAAACTGAGTCCTCTATGGACTATTATGTAGACTACAGTATTTTTTTTTATAGTTACTGAGGGGGAAAGTCATTATCTGTATGAAACTGTGAGTTGCTTATGGAAACACAGAAGTCTTTAACTATAATAGGGCTACAGGGCTCAGCTAAAAGTTAATTTTTTTTTTTTTTTATTTTAGATGGAGTCTTGCTCATCGCCTAGGCTGGAGTGCAGTGGCACGATCTCGGCTCACTGCAAGCTCTGCCTCCTGGGTTCACGCCATTCTCCTGTCTCAGCCTCCCAAGTAGCTGGGACTACAGGCGCCCGCCACCACGCCCTGCTAATTTTTTGTATTTTTAGTAGAGACGGAGTTTCACCGTGTTAGCCAGGATGGTCTCGATTTCCTGACCTTGTGATCCGCCT
>NW_012116265.1:28819817-28821010 GCF_000951035.1 Colobus angolensis palliatus
GTTCAAGTGATTCTCCTGCCTCAGCCTCCCAAGTAGCTGAGATTACAAGCATGCACAACCACACCTGGCTAATTTTTTGTATTTATAGTATTGACAGTGTTTCACCATATTGGTCAGGCTTGTCTTGAACTCCTGACCTCAGGTGATCAGCCTCCCAAAGTGCTATGATTACAGGTGTGAGCCACTGCGCCGGCACAAGTCTGTTTTAAATAACAGTATCGTTCTGGAGATGTCATACCGTGGAATAACCAGTTTATCAGCAAATATCTGTCGAAGGAAAAAAGGAAATTCAATATGCTCTTAGTTTTATGTTAAACATGTCACTACACACATGCACATGGGTGCACACATGCACATGAACACATACAGAAACAAAAAGCATTACATTTCATTGACAATCATCATATAGCCTCAAGGAGGTAAAAACTGCATTAGGTCTAATTTAAAGAGAAGAGTCCCTTGAAATACAAGCATTAGCATGGTTTATACTTTCTTGTCATAGGAATCAAGACATTCCTGTACCATTGGGAATGAAAGCTGATCTCTACTTTTTAAAATAAATTAGTTTATGTCAATGTTTTTACCAAGTTTACATCAGTACTAAATCTTGGCAATTAATTATTCACATTCATCTGTCTCTACCTAGAAAGCAGAATAACCAAGCAACTAGAAGACCAAATATCAAAGAAAAAAAAAGAGTACACTAATTTTTTGTGATAATGCAGTCAGGGTATCAATATAAGTTACTGTAACTTCATGGTCCACTAAAATTAAGCTTGTTTTTAAAATCTTTTGTTTCTTGGCCTCTCTGTTGGCGACTATGGAGGGAAGACAATTAAGTCCAGGATACAACCTTAAATTCAAACTAGTTCTTTATTGTTTCAATTATGTTGAAAGTTATCATCCTGCAGTATGTATTTTTTGGCCAAAGACAAGAGGACAATCAAATCAGCAAGAGAATCATGTTGACTCAAAACCATTCTGCAGAAGCCGTGGGTTTTCAGTAACTCGACCCTGAAACCAAATCTCCTAGAAGAGTCCCAGAAATCAGGGAATCTGGCTGTTGTGGTTTTGACTATGAACATATCAAAAAATCTAGTAAGTGGGCGTACTAAAGATCTAGTATGAGACCAGGTCAAGGTTTGGGAAATAACAAACCTAGGCAAGGGACCAGCAAAATAGTGCTGGCCATT
>NW_012116265.1:28822055-28832521 GCF_000951035.1 Colobus angolensis palliatus
TGTTAGCCAGGATGGTCTCGATCTCCTGACCTCGTGATCCGCCCGTCTCGGCCTCCCAAAGTGCTGGGATTACAGGCTTGAGCCACCGCGCCCAGCAAGATTTACTCTCAAAGTCAAATCCATGGGCAAATCTGCATCATGGGCAAGAAAAATTACTTGAGTTTTGTCCAAAACTGTTTTTACTTCGGTTTGCTCCTGCAGCAAAAATAAGCAATGCTAAGGATGAAAATGTGACCAGGAGACAGGCAAGAAATCAAAGCTCCTTGCTGCCTCCCTTATCTCAAGGAGGAACTTTAGGATGCCACCATCTTGACCACTGACATGGGTGGGGAAAATTCCAGAAGGATGACAACAAAAATAGCTTATACTATCATATGTAAGACAACAATTATGCTACTTTGGTGAGTGATGTCCACTAGGCTTACGTTTAGTTTCCAGGCCTTAACATTTTTCCTACTGAGTCTTTCAATAATCTGCCTTTATCTGTGCCAGTTCTGCAGAGTCTAAGAGTTAAGTTTTCCTGATGTATTAATAGGTCTGACCAGAGCCTACTAGAATCTATAATGTGTCAAGCACTATGTGAAGTATTTTATATATTTTCCTTCATGTAATCATCACAATGCTGTGCTACAGGAATTATATCCCAGTATGTAGAAGAGAAAAAGCTCAGAAAAGCTAAGTATTTAGCAATTAAGAGAAAGGATTTTGGAGTAAAACCATTCTACTACTTGGCCTGTGTTAAGCCACCTAATTTCTCCAGAACTGAATATAACTTCAGTTATAAAAAAGGAACTAAGCCAGGTGCAGTGGCTCACGCCTGTAATCCCAGCACTTTGGGAGGCCGGAGTGGGCGGATCATTGAGGTCAGGAGTTTGAGACCAGCCTGGCCAACATGGTGAAATCCCATCTCTACTAAAAATATGAAAATTAGCTGGGCGTGGTGGCACATGTCTGTAGTCCCAGCTACCCGGAGGCTGTGGCACGAGAATCACTTGAACCTGGGAGACGGAGGTTGCAGTGAGCCAAGATCGTGCCACTGCACTTCAGCCTGGATGACAGAGCAAGACTCCGTCTCAAAAATAAAAAGGAACAACTTTGGGAGGCCGAGGTGGGCAGATCACCTGAGGTCAGGAGTTCGAGACCAGTCTGGCCAACATGGAGAAACCCCGTCTCTACTAAAAATACAAAATTAGCCAGGTGTAGTGACGGGAGACTGTAATCCCAGCTACTCAGGAGGCTGAGACAGGATAACAGCTTGAACTCGGGACGCGGAGGTTGCAGCGAGCCGAGATCCTGCCATTGAACTCAGGAGGCGAAGGTTACAGTGAGCTGATCGTGCCATTGCACTCCAGCCTGGGCAACAAGAGCGAAACTCCATCTCAAAAAAAAATAAAAATAAAAAAAGGAACAAATAACCCAGGCGTGGTGGCTCACGCCTGTCATCCTAGCACTTTGGGAGGCCGAGGTGGACGGATCACGAGGTCAAGAGCTCAAAACCATTCTGGCCAACATGGTGAAACCCCGTCTGTACTAAAAATACAAAAATTAGCTGGGCAGGGTGGCATGGGCCTGTAGTCCCAGCTACTCGGGAGGCTGAAGCAGGAGAATCGCTTGAATCCGGGAGGTGGAGGTTGCAGTGAGCCGAGATCGCACCACTGCACTCCAGCCTGGCAACAGAGCGAGACTCTGTCTCAAACAAGCAAGCAAGCAAACAAACAAACAAAAGGAACAAATAATGCATACCTTGTAGGACTATTGTGCTGATAAAATAACATAATGAATGCAGAACCTTTATCATAGTGACTAGCATATAAGAAATCCTTAGTAAGTGATTATTTTTAATGTAAAATCATTCTTAAGTTTGGAAATCACACCCAAAAGATATGTGGTAGTAGGAAGCAAAACAGAATTAGAGCCACTAGATGAAAAACACCCTTTTCCACCTGGAGATTCTTCTTCTAATGCAAACTTTATTTTAGGAGACAGTGTTCCATCACAGGAGATGAAAAATCATTATCTGGCTGATAGAGACTACGTGATGAGCAGAATAAGGATGACTTCATAAAGATATGTATCCCTTTGCACATGAATATTAGGATGAATGTTCTAGCACCACTTGAAAATAAGCTTGGATTCCTTAGAAGAAAGACAATCATACAAAAACATTTTGTTCAAAGAAATCTAAAATCCAAGAAAGAATATCCATATTCCAGCTTAATGTAAGTCTCAAACCACATCTCAAAGAACTTAGTAAGATCTTCTTTCCTCCCTTCTTCTCTCTCTTAGTCTCTGTGTGTTTGTATAAAATAAAACACAAAGAATAGAAGGTTTGAAGGTTCACTAAACTCAACTTTTCAAGAGTGGGAATATCAATTATTGGACCTTCCAAAGAGAATGAAAACACAAGCTATTGTGCAACAACAACTATGATCATAAACTTTAAAATATCATAAACTTAAAAAAATCTGTAAGCTATTAACCTATCAATCTTTCCCACTGTACCCCTTATTTGAGTCAAAGTCATTTCCTTTGTTACATAATCCCCCACAATGTTTTTTTGGACATTAGCAAATCAGCATAATTAACATAAGTATGGTTCACTTTTTGGAGAACACCATTTAGTCTAAGCAAAGCTGCCCTATATGTTACTGATAATGAGATGATGCAAACTAGGTAGGGGAGATGAGATTGCTACTTTATTAGATTGTTTTTCAATAGTTTCAGTCAACAGAGTTGAAAAATGGCTCAACTCCTGTATTTTAGTTTGAAGTTTTATAATTGTTATAAATTACCATAAACAGGACTTGGTAAAAGAAATAATAAAATAAACAAATAAATTTTTTAAAACTGTGGTAATTTAAAAAGCAGAAAGCAGCAGCTTTGGTACCCTTTTCATAAACTGGTATCTGGCAATATGAAGATGACAAAAATAATCAGAGCAGCAGTGATTAAGTTAAACATGTCTCTCTCTGCATCGGCCTGAAAGGTTGATAAGACAAGACTCTATGATATGCTTAGAGGTTGAGGTACACATCTAAACTGCCATAAATCCAAGCACTGAACCTACAATACTACATAAATAATAAAACCACAATGGCAAAAATACTTACTCTAAACCACTTAATTCTCTCTACTGCAAAGAGGTAGGCTAGGGTCAATTCATGGTCAATGATATCAAAAGCTACAAATATATTTAACTGTATTACTGGGAAGAATGGTTATATGCAATCACTAGAATGAAATTATCATTTAAAAATCTAGTGATGCTAAAAATTGATATCAATATAGCAGATAATAATTACTATGCTACTCTACATTTATTATACCATCAACACCTCTGAATTCTTAAACAGCCTGTAAAGGCTTATAAAAGCCCAAGAATATTACTAATTACTACCAGTTGATTAACCAATTGCAGGCAGATTAACCAATTGCAGCAGTTGATTAATTGCAGGCAGATTAGGCTCTACTAGTTACTAGCTACCAAGGCCAATCAGGGAAATAAATAGTGTTTTGCTAAAAATCTCAGGTGAGTTGAATCTTAGAACAAGCTTATGACATTTGGCCCCCAGGCTGCATTTGAATGCCTGGTAATGCAAGTGATGAACAACAGGAGCCAGATTCCAGAGGAGAAAACATGGTGCCCTGACTACCAGGAAACAGCTTCAAGTGGGCAACAAAGGAGTCGTCTTCCCCCCACAGCTCACTGATGGGGTCACTAACCTACACAGAAATGTGATTTTTACCAGGAAACACAGGCATTGGTAGTGAACTCACAAAGAGAAACAGGGAGTCTGTAGTTGTAGTTCTCAAAGACCAGCAACTGTAGCATCACTTAGTATTACTACTACTATTATGATCTGTTTTTCACCACAGAACACTTCTGAAACCAAATGCATGCGTTTTCCACATCAGATAATTCTCCAAATCTCTGTGGACACCTACTAGGTAGTGACACGAAGTATCCAGAATTAGCCCAGACCTCTCAGTTCCATAATACTACACCCTACTTCAGATGCCATCGCAAGTACAAAGTGGCCAGGGTACCCACACTCTGTCAAATTTGGCTACAAATCAGGGGCTCCCACAACGAACTACTCAAGTTCAATAATCTGCTAATAATCTTCTAACCTAGGTAGAAGGCTGCAAAACCCTAATAGAGCCCAAGACTCAGGAGGGCTCTTTAAGAAGGCAGGCCCATACCCAGGTGGCAGCCTCACCCATGGTCCCAGCTACAGACCTAGAAACCTATACACTATAATTTGAGCCCATGTAAAAATAAAATGGACTTTTGTATCATATAAAAATTAACAGAGGCGAACACAAAAGTTTGTTTTAATTCTTATACTTAAGGATCTTGAAAATGGTCAGTAAAAGGGTATATTCTATATAATAAAAATCCTTTCTATTTGTACATCCATCAGTTTAAGAGTTATTTCTCTAATGTTTGATTGTGTTTTGCTCATTATTTGTATTACTGCATTCTAATCTGGCTTCCTGGAATTAAATTACTACCCTATGAAGTTATGTCCCAGGTTGATTGTCATTTCTGTTTACGACAGGAAAACAAACTGAGTTGGGTACCTTTACTTACCATTTTTGTTTTCAATGAACTACCATTATTTAACATAGGCTAAACGGCACTGCAAGGAATCATAATAATTCAACAAGAACAAAAAAAAAAAACGGAAAATTGATTTATATCAGTTTCTCAGGGGCCAACTTACTATATTTACTTTTCATTTGTACATATGGTCACAAAACATATGCAAGTTATAAACACAAATTATATTAATATTTACAAAATAATTCCTTAAAGAATTATTTCAATTCAGCTGGACATGGTAGCCCATGCCTGTAATCCCAGCTACTTAGGAGGCTGAAAAGGAAGGATCACTGGAGACCAGGAGTTCAAGACTGGCCTGGGTAACATAGAAAGACCTCCACATCTTTAAAAATATATATATACACACACACACACACACACACACATATACACACACATATATATACACACACACAAATTATTTTAATTTTTAAAAAGACTGGAAAATTAAATTCTCAAGTTATCTGATTACTCAAATCTTTTTTTGGGGACAGACTCTTGCTCTGTTGCCCAGGCTGGAGTACAGTGGCATGATCTCTGCTCACCACAACCTCTGCCTCCCAGGTTCAAGTCATTCTCGAGCCTCAGCCTCCCGAGTAGCTGGGCTCACAGGTATGCACCACCATGCCTGGCTAATTTTTGTATTTTTAGTAGAGACGGGGTTTTGCCATGTTGGCCAGGCTGGTCTCAAACTCCTGGCCTCAAGAGATCTGCTTATTTCAGCCTCCCAAAGTGCTGGGATTACAGGCGTGAGCCACCACGCCCAGCCCAATTGCTCAAATCTTAAAATTAAAGTTTCCATCAGAAGTCAGTGGCCAAAATTCTCCTTTACATACAGCATAGTCCACCTAAGTCAAATGCTCTTCAGATCTGAATTGTCCTACAAAACTGTGATAAGCAAAGAACACAAGCACAAAATTCCATTTAAGAGAAGTTTCATGCCTAGAATCAGCTTTAGGGTAGAGAAATATTAAGGACAGAATTAATCAGCATTTGGTTTAGTGGTCTAAGTATGGCGTGACTGCAAGTGGGGCTAAATATATCAGAGTCTGTCCAATGTGTGGCCTAATAATTCACTGCCCCTTGAAATCCATTCTATCATATTTCTGCAGATTCATTAATGCTAAAATGATTCCAATAGACAGATTTTTATTTATAATTTCACCTAAAACAACCAAGCAATTTTTCAAAATCATTATAATATTGCTGCTGATGTTAATAAATATGAAATCTCTTACTTGTATGGGGTAATTCTTTTCCTCTTCACAGTAGTAGGTTGTGCTAATACAACAATTTTTCTTTTATTGTTCACTAATGAGACAGTAATTGCCATCAGAATCCTACTGGGAACATAGACTTTAAATATAATAGGCCTAAAGACAGGTTTCACTGTATTTATAATGATTTTCAGTACATTTTGTTCTGCATGAACACAACAACGCCAAAATGTTTTCTTTTCTGTGGAAGATAAACTTCGTATTATTTAGCAATGTGTGCATAGGAGAAAGAAATTTAACCAGGCAGATCTCAGGTTCCTCTTTCCAGCAACTAATGAATGAACAATGAACAGAATGCTCCTTTTTACTTAAAGAAAAAAAAAAAAAAAGAAAAGAAAACCTGTTAACTTTTCATTAGAATAATGCTATTTTAAAGTTTTTAATGTTTGAATTAGAAATGTAACCATCGGACTCACTCAGTATGATTTCCAATGTACCGGAATGCAAAACTGCATACTCCGCTTCAAATACTGATTATATATACAGAACATTTATAGAAAGATGTTTTAATGTATTGTTGGCTGGCACCACTACCTTCAGAATTTATTTAGAATATAAAGATTTCTAGAAATATATTTTAATTAATACTTTCTGGTGGTATATTTTGGTTGATGAACTGCACTTGGCAATTACCATCCTTTGGGACCTCAGGTACCCTTCTCCTCTTAAATATTGTAGGTGCTATTAATATTTACCACTCAACAGATAGATTAACAAGTCTGTTTCTCATTCTTAGATTATAATCTTTTCTAAAGCCCAAATAAAATGTGAAAGGAGAATTGTACCTTTCATGATGTCCTAAATCCAAAAGAAATTCATCTGCATGTCTTTGGAGTTCATTTCCTTCTAAGTTCTTTAATTTCTTCAATTCACTCTGTAGGAAAAACCAGAGCTCTTTAGCTCCATTTTCAATCCTCCTCCTCAGGATTTCATGATCCTTCCCCAGACCTGCAGTCAAAGAACAGAGGGTCGTAGCATTTCCAACATTTTGATAAAAGGAAACTTTCGATTATTTGTGCTAAAGCCTATATACTGAGGAGGGAAAAACAATGTATAATCACTTACCATTTCTGGTCTGTTTCTTGTAATTTTCAATCTGTTCTTTGGCCTTAACAAGCTGCTCTTCTAAAACGCGTACTCTTCCTATAGCTGGCCCCTGATCAATGGGGCCTTCTGGTATCCTGTAGTTTAGGCAAGAAAATGTAAACATTCAGCTTTTAAACTGTGCAACAAAATACAAGCTCACTTTGCTAAAACATTTATACTGTAAACTCCATAAGTTGCTGAACCATACAGCACAAAAGAAGTACCAAATGGAATTTTTTCTTCAAAGGTATAGGATTAACCAATGAAATGACAATAAAGAAAAACAGAAAATAATAATCTACGATCTTCTAGGAGTCAACAAACCTCTAGAGCTGTTTCCTAAAATCTTTCATCCCATTACTTAGAGTACCACCATCAGTGGCAAAGCAGTCAATTCTTCATTAGCATTGAGAGTAACAAAAGTGAAGGAAAAAGTAAAGAAAAGGCTTAAAGGGAATAAGGAAGCATATCTGAACACATGTCTAAGGACATGCTCAAACATCAAATATAATGTATTTCTAAATTAATTACAATATCAGACTATGTAAATCTGTCTTTCTATTCATGACATTAGACTACTAAGCATTGGTCTTATATAGAAAAAACAAAGACAAGAGTAGAAGATAAAACATATCAGAAAAAAACTGGGCCAGGTGTAGTAGCTCATGCCTGTAATCCCAGCACTTTGGGAGGCCCAGGTAGGAGGATCACTTGAGCCCAGGAGTTCATGGCCAGCCTGGGCAAGGAACTCATTTTCAGAAACTGGAAAAGGCAAACAAACCAACCAACAAACAAAAAAACCCTAGATGCTCTCCTAGAGCTTCTCTAGGGAATCCAGCCCTCCTGACATCTTGGTTTCTGCCCAGTGAAACTTATTTCAGATCTCTGGCCTCCAAAACTCTAAGAGAATAAATTTATGTTGTTTTAAGCCATAAAGTTTGTGGTATTTGTCAAAGTAGCAATAGGAAATTAATACACACATATATTGATCCTTTTACAAAATTGTCCTGAAGATTAAATAGCTGATTTTTCTTTCAAAGTCTATTTAAATGAGGAAATGTCTATAAAAGTATTTAGCACAGTGTCTGGCAATAAATTTTATGAAGGCTACTATTATATCTGAGCTTTGTCATTTTAGAGATGAGCTGTAATCTCAAAAAGTCTGGGCTATCTATTACTTACCATCATGACCAGTTTAAGGGAACTTAAGTTTTAAATTATAGTTGGCAGAACTTAAATTCAGATGTCAACATAGTCTTTTTTTTTTTTTTTTTTTGACATAGTCTCAATTTGTCACCCAGGCTGGAGTACAGTGATGGGATCTTGGCTTGCCACAACCTCTGCCTCCCAGATTCAAATGATTCTCGTGCCTCAGTCTCCTGAGCAGATGGGATTACAGACATGTACTACCATCCCTGATTAATTTTTTTACATTTTTAGTAGAGACGGGGTTTCATTGGGTTGGCCAGGCTGGTCTCAAACTCCTGGCCTCAAGTGATCCGCCCACCTCAGCCTCACAAAGTGCTGGGATTACAGGCATGAGCCACTGCGCCCAGCCAACATAGCCTTTTGATGCAAACACTCTGATACAAAAGGTTTTTTTTATAGCTTCTCTAACATTTTTTATATAACCTGATAAAGCCAAATTAACAGTCAATTACCTACACTACTTCAGAAAACATGTTTAATAAAGTAGCTATTGTTACAGCTATACCAAAGTAAGTGGAGACATTTTATAATTTCCTGTAAAATTGTATGCATTAACACTGAACAGGAGCATAAAAAGTAACTATCCCCCAATCAGGAGTGTTCAACGCTACAGAATATGAATGAAAAAGCCTTCATTTGTATAAGCACAAAGTGAATAATAAAATGAATACAGTAGTTAGGTGCACACTTATCCAATTTATGAGCACACATACATTCACAAATGAGGCATGTCTTGGTATATAGTTTTTAAAAGTTATGTTTCTAAGATTTGGCTCTTAATCTCTTTCTGAATTAGGTGGCTGGTTTCTAGGAAACAATTTGAAACTAGAATAAAACTTCAATCTCTTGGGATTTATTTTGGCAGCAATATGCCATAGGACAGGAATGTCCTTTTTCAGAACATATTTTAGTGATAGAAAAATTGACAATAGAAAGATTATGTCTAGGTTCTCCTTTTTATCTCTTTTGTCAAATATTGGTGGAATAAACATCAGAGGCAAAACAGCCATGAAAAAAATAGCATATGATCTTTTCAGTAGCTTTGCACAAAGATTTCCAATCTAATTCTAATAAAACATAACAGAATTAGTAATCTATATTACCTAATAATCTAATCCAACTGTGGAAAAAAAAAAAAAAAACCTGTACAACAGAAAAGTACTGGAAAAATCACTCTAAAAAAAAAAAAAAAAACAATACAGAAGAACTATTTTTTCCAAACTCCATCCAGAAAAGAGTCAATAGGCACGAACAGTCTCTTTTCTGAATACTTAGGGAACAGAATGCTTTCTTATCATATTCATCATGCCAAAGATATAGATACATCTGCTTCTAGCCAAGGTATTTACCATCCTGCCTGAAACAAGTCAAAATCCAGATGAAATGTATTAAACAATGACCTAATAAAACTTCAATCAAGCAACAAAGGGCAGTGATCGCCAGAGAAGGAAAACAAATGATGACAACCCTATGACTGTTCCAGCTTACTGCATTCAGAGAGTTTCCAGACCACAGTGTATGGAGGGGAAATGCAGATGGAGCCAGTACATTCACTGAGTTGAAGAAATGGAGCTAAGAGTCTAAAAAGACCAACACAGAGTTTGAATAAGAGAACTATAGAGGAAAGAGAACTCCAGAAATCTGCAAAGGTACCATTTTGGAATCAGCAGAGTACTCATCAGCACACACATATAAGGAACTACTCAAGCTGGGGAAAGAACTCTCTAAAAGGATTAGATGAAGTAGTACCTGGCATTCATACAGATAAGGCAGAAACAGTTCCTGATCCTACCAAACTAGAAAACCGTAATTCATGGGATGCTGGGTAAAATGCTCAGAAGGATTTGGCCTCAAAAGTAGGAAAATGTGCCCCAGACCAAATATTGCTTAAGTCCTGCTTAACAATTATTAAAAAACAAAATAGGATCAAATTATTTTTAAATAACGTAACTACATCCCGTAACAAAATTTAAGAATATTTGCAAATTATACAAAAGCTTCTAGTAACAAACAAAGTAAAATTCATGATGTCTGGAATCCACAAAAGTTACCAGGCTTGCAAAAAAACAAGAAAAGATAACCCATAAAGAAGAGTGAAATCAATCTATCAAAACCAACTCAAAACTGACACAGATGTTAGAATCACCATAGAAATAACAGTTATTATGACTGTATTTCACATGTTCAAAAGTTAGAGACAGGGAAGATATAAAAAAGATGTTAAAATTTTAATAGATAGGCTGGGTGCGGTGGCTCACGCCTGTAATCCCAGCACTTTGGGAGGCTGA
>NW_012116265.1:28833416-28839293 GCF_000951035.1 Colobus angolensis palliatus
ATATATATATATATATATACACACACACACACACACAACACTTAAAATGTAACAACTTAACAATGGAAAATCATTCTTAGCTTGCTGGTCATGAAAAAAAGAGGTGGTTGGTAGAATGTGACCCATGAGCCATAGTTTGCCAATCCCTATTCTAGCCACACTGAGCAAAAAACATGGAGGGACTAAAAGCTAGTATTATCCAGATATCAAAACCAGAGAAAGATATAGCAAGAAAAAAATTACAGAACAGTATCTCTCATGAACACCAATGTAATAATTATAAAAAATTTTAGCAAACCAAACCCAACCATATGTAATGTAGATAGTAAATCATGATTAATTAAGGTCTATCCTAGAAATGCAACATTGGCTTACCATTAAAAAATAAATCAATGTAATTCTTCCTATAAACAAAAAATTTTTTTAAAACAAAATTTTACAATACATATTATCTGAATATACTCAGAAAAAGGACTTAACAAAAGTCTAATGTAAATTCCTGACAAAAAGTGTCAGGAATAGCCGGGTGCAGTGGTTCACGCCTGTAATCCCAGCACTTTGGGAGGCCGAGGCGGGTGGATCACCTGAGGTCAGGAGCTCGAGACCAACCTGACCAACATGGAGAAACCCTGTCTCTACTAAAAATATAAAATTAGCCAGGCATGGTGGTGCATGCCTGTAATCCCAGCTACTCGGGAAGCTGAGGCAGGAGAATAGCTTGAACCTGGGAGGCAGAGGTTGTGGTGAGCTGAGATTGAGCCATTATTGCATTCCAGCCAGGGCAACAAGAGCGAAACTTTGTCTCAAAAAAAAAAAGTGTCAGAAACTAGGAAATTAAGGAAATTTCCTCAACCTGATATCAATCATCTATTAAAAACTTACTGTTAATACCATAGGTTAATGGTGAAAGCATAAGTATATTTCCCCTAAATCAGAAACAAAACAAGGATGTGTCTCTCACCACTTCTATTCACCACTATATTGAAAATTCTAGCCAGTAGACCAAGGCAAGAAAAAGAAACAAAGGCATTCAAATTGGAATGAAAGAAGCAAACCTATCCTTGTTCACATGACATGATAATCTATGTTGAAAATCTGATGTTGTTTAACAAGGTTGCAGAATGTAACATCAACATACAAAATTCAATTGTATTTCTATATTCCTGCAAAAAACAATTGAAAATTAATATTTAAAACCACATTATTAGTTACAATAGCATCAAAAAAATGAAAAAAATTAATTATCAATCTGGCAAAAGATGGGCATGACTTATAAATTTAAAATTATAAAACAACATTGAATTTGTTTAGAAACTGACAGGCCAGTACTAAAATTCATATGGAAATACAAACATCTAGAATACTCAATACGAATCAGAAAAAGATAAAACTAAAAGGCAAATACCATCTGATATCAAGACCTATTGTATCTGGCTTGAGTTGGTGTTTGAATGACTGACTGAACGAATGAATGAATGAATGAATGAATGAATGAACAAAAATTTTAAAAATAAAAAAATGTTTTTAAAGACCTATTATAAAACTACATACAATAATCAAGACAGTGAGGTACTGGTATAAAGACAGATGACAAAGAGCATAATGAAATAGAAGAGAGTCCAAAAGTAAGCCCACACATAAATGGACACTCAATTTATTTTTTTAATAAAGTCACAAACATAATTTAGCAGACAAAGGACAGTTTTTACAAGAGGAAAGCAAGAAATTACCTTTCTGACCCTCAGTTCAGCAAAGTTATCTCAGCTACGACAGAAAGGTGTGATCCATAAAAGAAAACATTGATAAACTGGATTTCACTAAAATTAAAAAAAGCTCTTCTTTTACAAAGACACAGTTAAGAGAATGAAAATATAACCCACAGACTAGAGGGAAAAAAAATTTTTTTTGAGACAGAGTCTCACTCTGTCACCCAGGCTGGAGTGCAGTGGCGCGATCTCGGATCACCACAACCTTCACCTCCCGGGTTCAAGTGATTCTTCCACCTGAGCCTCCCAAGTAGCTGGGATTACAGAAGCGCATCACCACGGCCGGCTAATTTTTATATTTTTAGTAGAGACAGAGTTTCGCCATGTTGGCCAGGCTGGTCTTCAACTCCTGACCTCAGGTGATTCACCCGCCTTGGCCTCCAAAAGTGCTGGGATTACAGGCATGAGCCACTGCGCCTGGCCAAGAAAATATTTTTAAATCTTACATCTGTTAAAGGACTTGTATCCAGCCTACACAAAGAACCAAATCATCAGGAAAAAAAGAAAAAAACTCATAAGCATAAAGATTCAAATAAATGTTTGAACAAGAACACAAATAGGCGAATTAAGCACATTAAAAGATATTAGACATCATTAGTTATTAGGTAAAATCCAAGAAAGCTCGACTGTGTAGCTGCAGCAATAGCTCTATAGGCTGGCCTGGTTCACTGCTTGCATCTGACATCACAAAACAGGAAACAGCTAATCACTAGGGTTTCCTGTAGATGATCCTCATTCCTATTTTAAAAGCCTATATGTTAGGTTTTTCTGAGATTTGATATATATTTCAAAAATTATTCTCCTGAATAAAAATCTGATGAAAATCTTTATTCAAACAAGAAGGTACCCTTCTAATACCCAAACGTTAGCCCCACTCTAAAGGAATTCAATGCTTATAAAACATAACATGAAAACCAGTAAATTACTGGTTTGCAATCAGAATATGAAAAAATAGTGACTTGTAGCCTAAACGAAATGATTACACAGCTCTCTGAGAAATTAAACTTTTCTCATTAAAAATGTACTTAATAATTCATGTAAAACAGGTTGCCTTTCTGAAACACTTTCAACAATTATACCATGAATATTGGAAAGAATAAAGATCTTAATTAAGAAAAAGAACGTGCCGGGCGCGGTGGCTCAAGCCTGTAATCCCAGCACTTTGGGAGGCCGAGACGGGTGGATCACGAGGTCAGGAGATCGAGACTATCCTGGCTAACACCATGAAACCCCGTCTCTACTAAAAAATACAAAAAACTAGCCGGGCGAGGTGGCGGGCGCCTGTAGTCCCAGCTACTCGGGAGGCTGAGGCAGGAGAATGGCGTAAACCCGGGAGGCAGAGCTTGCAGTGAGCTGAGATCCAGCCACTGCACTCCAGCCTGGGCGACAGAGCGAGACTCCGTCTCAAAAAAAAAAAAAAAGAAAAAGAAAAAGAACGTAGGCACAAATAAACAATATTAGGAAAGAAAAGAGAATCATAAACACAGATAAAGAATTTTAAAACATATCAAAAAATACTATGAATATTTTCAGGTACTTGCTTTAAAAACATGAAAAAAATAACTTCTAGAGGAATTAAACTACAAAATGAACTCAATAATATATAGAAATTTTCAGCGGTCAAAAATCGATTGAATTTTTTGAAACTTTAGATTCAAGCATTTTTTTTTCTTCTTTTGAGATGGAGTCTCAAATGAAAATACAAACGATACATTAGTAAATATAACAATATATTTTAAAATACATTTGTCACCAGGCTGCAGTGCAGTGGCACAATCTCGGCTGACTGCAACCTTCACCTCCCGGGTTCAACTGACTCTCCTGCCTCAGCCTCCCAAGTTGCTAGCATTACAGGCACACGCCACCACGCCCAACTACTTTTTATGAATTTTTAGAAGAGACGGGGTTTTCACCATGTTGGCCAGAATGGTCTCGATCTCCTGACCTCATGATCTGCCCACCACAGCCTCCCAAAGTGCTGGGATTACAGGCATGAGCTACCGTGCCTGGCCAGGTTCAAATATTTTTATAGGAGTTTTACAAATATTCATAAAACATCTGAATCAAAATCTAGGAAATATAAAACAAGAGGAAATTCTAAAATTCCATTCTTGAGATTAGTATAAGATCGATATAAAAGTAGACAAGGATAACAAAAAAAGACTAATTCAAATATAAGCTTATTTTCAAACTCCCAAATGACACATTAGTAAATATAGCAATATATTTAAAAATACATGACTATCTCAACTTTATCCTAAGAATACTACATTGGTTTATGATTTAAAAAGCTATTAATTTAAATTATTGCATTAACAAATTAAAGCAAAATAAATTACAATCTCAATTGAAACAAAAAATCATTAGATAAAATTTACCACTTATTCATTATGAACACCTTAGCAAGAAAGAATGAGTGGAAGGTAAACTCTTTAATTCAGTAAGGAATATTAGAAATTCATAAATAAATACCACATTCTATGGATCAACTCATCAGTAGCATTCCTTTTAAAGCTAAGAACAATAGAAGACAGGCCTGCCATCTATGCTTCTATTCATCACGGTACTGAAGGCCTTAGACAAGGCAATAAGATAAAGAAGAAGATTTACAAGTGTAGAAAACAAAGAAACAAATGTTATTCAGATAATATAAACTTGTAATACAGAAAATCCAAGATAATCTACAAATTGTACTAATAAGAAAGTTCAGGGGCAGTACTACATACAATATCAATGTACAGAAATTAAAGTCCCTATACAACGACAACCAGAAATTACTAAATGTGTTTTTTAAAATATCACATTTACAATAGTAATGACAGAATCATAATCTTTCAAGGAATAAATCTAACAAAGAGCAACATACTTAATACATTAAAAAATTATAAATTTTCTGAAGAAGTAGTTGTTTCCCAAATTGATCTATAAATTAAATGCACTTCTAATAAAAACTCCAAAAGGATTTTTTAGTTAAATTTAGCAAAGTGATCCTAAAATACGTATGAAAAAGCAAACTCTCCAAAATAAGCAAGTTCATTTTGCAAAATAAGGAAAAAAAAAAATAGGATTTCTCTCCCATCAGAAAACAAAACAAAGTTTTAGTAATGGAAATAGTGTGGTATTGGCACAAAGTCAGATAAGTAAGACTAATGGAACAGAATTAAGCACCTAGAAAGAGATCTCAGCATATATGACACAGGTATCATTCTAAATTACTATGGAAAGGACAAATAATTCAACAAACTAAGAGATGGTTTCACAGAAAATTCAAACAATCTTACAAATAAAATTTTAAAATTTTAGAAGAAATTCTGCATTCTTCATGATCTTGGGAGAGAAAAGAATTTCTCAGAAGTTTAGAGAAAAAAAAGTAAAAAGAAACGAAAAAAGCCTCCAAGAAATATGGGACTATGTGAAAAGACCAAATCTACATCTGATTGGTGTACCTGAAAGTGATGGGGAGAATGGAACCAAGTTGGAAAACACTCTTCAGGGTATTATCCAGGAAAACTTCCCCAATCTAGCAGGGCAGGCCAACATTCAAATTCAGGAAATACGGAGAATGCCACAAAGATACTCCTCGAGAAGAGCAACTCCAAGACACACAATTGTCAGATTCACCAAAGTTGAAATGAAGGAACAATGTTAAGGCCAGCCAGAGAAAAGGTAGGGTTAGCCACAAAGGGAAGCCCATCAGACTAACAGCGGATCTCTGGGCAGAAACTCTATAAGCCAGAAGAGAGTGGGGGCCAATATTCAACATTCTTAAAGAAAAGAATTTTAAACTCAAAATTTCATATCCAGCCAGACTAAGCTTCAAAAGTGAAGGAAAAATAAAATCCTTTACAGACAAGAAAACGCTGAGAGATTTTGTCACCACCAGGTCTGCCCTACAAGAGCTCCTGAAGGAAGCACTAAACATGGAAAGGAACAACTGGTACCAGCCACTGCAAAAACATGCCAAATTGTAAAGAGCATCAATGCTAGGAAGAAACTGCATCAACTAACGAGCAAAATAACCAGCTAACATCATAATGACAGGATCAAATTCACACATAACAATATTAACCTTAAATGTAAATGGGCTAAATGCTCCTTGCTAGGAAGAAAC
>NW_012116265.1:28841318-28842100 GCF_000951035.1 Colobus angolensis palliatus
AAAACCAAACACCGCATATTCTCACTCATAGGTGGGAATTGAACAATGAGAACACTTGGACACAGGAAGGGGAACATCACACACCGGGGCCTGTCATGTGGTGGGGGAGAGGGATAGCATTAGGAGATATACCTAATGTGAATGACGAGTTCATGGGTGCAGCACACCAGCATGGCACATGTATACATATGTAACAAACCTGCACGTTGTGCACATTTGAAGTATAACAAAACAAAAACTAAAAAACTTAAAAGTTATAGAAAACTGTGGTAGGACTGAAAAAACATAATTATCTTCTCCCAGGTAAAATAAAATCATTTTGCTACTCTAGAATTTCAAACAGATATTATGTAATTGTGAAACAATGCCAGTTATCTCACAACCTGTACCTGCGTATTTAACTGTGAAGAGTGACTCATAACCAACTATAATATTCAATCATTATTTACCATGTATTCGTTATATCAGTTAAGTTTTAGCCATAATTTTTATTGTATATGCGCACAGGTAGAAAATTTTAAAAAGCAAAGCCGTTATGGGAAAATGACACACACAGAAAAGAATTTCTTAAATAAGATTTTTTTTTAAAGCCCAAAACATAAAAAGAAAGACTAATAAATCTGACTGCCTTAAAAGTTAAAAATTTGGGGGCCAAGTGCAGTGGCTCACGCCTGTAATCCCAGCAATTTGGGAGGCTGAAGGGGGGCGGATCACAAGGTCAAGAGATCAAGAGCATCCTGGCTAACACAGTGAAACCCCGTCTCTACTAAAAATACAAAAAA
>NW_012116265.1:28842695-28854464 GCF_000951035.1 Colobus angolensis palliatus
AAAAAAAAAAAAAAAATTAAAAATTTTTGTGCAATAAAATTAATAGACAAGTCACAGGTGGAGAGAAGAGAATGGAAAATATATAATTAATATAGGATTATTATATAGATTTTATAAAGAACTCCTTCAAATCTATAAGAAAAGGCAAGGCAATGTAATAGAAAAATGTACAAAGTATATGAACTAGCAGTTCATAGAGGAGGACTTTATTCATCAGTAATCCTGAGAAATGATCAGCATTTTTTGGTAACCAGGATATTCAAATTGAAACAGAGATACTCTCTCCTCTATTAGAGCACTGACAATTAAAAAGTTTGATATTGAGTGAGGTGAGGATGCACAGACACTGGAACTCTCACATATTAAATTAGTTTCTAAGGGCTGCCATAACAGAATACCATAAAATGGGTGGCTTAAACAATAGAAATTTATTTTGTCACAGTTCTGGAGGCTAGAAGTCCATGATTAAGATATCGGCAGGTTTGGTTTCTTCTGAGGACTCACTCATTGGGTTGCAGAAGTCTGCCTCTTCTCACTGTATCCTCAACATGTCTTTCATCTGTTTGCAAGCCTCCCTTCTTTTGTTTGCCCAAAGTCCCCCTTCTTAAAAGGACACCATCAGATTGGATTAGGGTCCACCTTAATGACCTGGTTTTAACTTAATCATCTATTTAAAGGCACTATCTCCAAATATAATCACATCTGAGGGACTGGGGGTTAGGGCTTCAACATATGAATTTGGATGGGTGGGGGAAGCAATTAAGCCCGTTAACATACATTAAAGGTAGCCCATACATACATTAAAGGTAGGAATGTAATATTAGAATAATTTGTTTAGAAAATATTGCTGAATTGCTCCAAAGTTGAAAATGCACATATAAGAAGACCCAGAATGTATCCTTCTAAGATTACCCTAAATAAATGTTAGCACATGTCCACAAAGAGACACTAGATGTCCATTAATAGAGAATAAATAGTAAATTGTGGTTATTCATATACAGCAATTTATTCTACAGCTAAAATGAACAAAGTATACCTACGAGTATCAATCATGTATAATCTTACATGAATTTCACAATGTTGAGTGTATGTTGCAAAACATACATATATGTAGTATGATACACTCTTACAAATTTTAAAAAGATATAAAAACACGTTTTCATGCATACTTATTTACATAATATAAGAATAAAAATGTGGAGAGGAGGTATACACAACACTCAGAATAAAAATTCCTCTAGAAAGTGACAAAGGAAAGTGGGAATAAGAAGTTATATATGCTTCATTTATCTTTTGTGTTGTAGTTGTTTCAATTTCATTTAGTTCTGCTCTAATCTTGCTCATTTCCTTTCTTCTGCTGGGTTTGGGTCTGGTTTGTTCTTGTTCTTGTCTGTTCTTGTTTCTCTAGTTCCTTGAGGTGTGACCTTAGATTGTCTATTTGTGCTCTTTCAGACTTTTTGATGTAAGCATGTAAGGCTAAGAACTTTCCCCTCTTTGCACTGCCTTTGCTGTATCCCAGAGGTTCTGATACGCTGTATCACTATTATTGTTCAGTCTGAAGAATTTTTTAGTTTTCATTTGATTTCATTGTTGACCCAATGATCATTCAGCAGCAGGTTATTTAATTTCCATATACTTGTATGGTTTTAAAGGTACCTTTTGGAGTTGATTTCCAGTTTTATCCCACTGTGGTCTAAGAGAGTACTTGATATAATTTCAGTTTTCTTAAATTTATTGAGACTTGTTTTGTAGACTAAAAAAAACTTTTGGAGAAAGTTCCATGTGCTGATAAATAGAATGTATACTCTGTGGTAGCTGGGTAGAATGTTCTATAAATATCTGTTAAGTTCATTTGCTCCAGAGTAGAGTTTAAATCCATTGTTTCTTTGTTGACTTTCTGCCTTGATGACCTGTCTAGTGCTGTCAGTGGAGTTATAATATTTATTTTGTTGCTGTCTGTCTCTTTCTGCCTTGATGACCTGTCTAGTGCTGTCAGTGGAGTTATTATTATTATTTATTTTGTTGCTGTCTGTCTCATTATTTAGGTCTAGTAGTAATTGTTTTGTAAATTTGGGAGCTCCAGTGTTAGGTGTGTATATGTTTAGGACTGTTACAAGGCCTTGTATATATTTAGGATTGTAAAAGGCCTTGTCCAACAAGGCCTTTTGTCTTTTTTAATTGCTGTTGCTTTTTGTTTTGTCTGATATAAGAATAGCTACTCCTGCTCGCTTTGGGTATCCATTTGCATGGAATGTCTTTTTCCACCCCTGTACCTTAAGTTTATGTCAGTCCTTATGTTTTAGGTGAGTCTCTCAAAGGCAGCAGATGCTTGATTTGTGAATTCAAATCCATTCTGCAATTCTGTATCTTTTAAGTGGAGCACTTAGGTCATTTACATTCAACATTAACACTGAGATGTGAGGTACTATTCCATTCATCGTTCTATCAGTTTCTTGTATACCTTGGATTTTTTTTTTTAACTGTATTTTTGTTCTTTTGAAAAGATAAATAAAATTGATAGACTATTAGCAAGATTCACCAAGAAAAGAAAAGAGAAGATCCAAAGAAGCTCAATTAGAAAATGAGCTTATGGTCATTGTGAAAATTACCATACTGCCAAAAGCAATCTACAAATTTAGTGCAATCCCCATCAAAATACTGCCATCATTCTTCACAGAATTAGAAAAAAAAAAAATTCTAAAATTCACATGGAACCAAAAAAGAGCCCGCACAGCCAAAGCCAAGATTGAGCACAAAGAACAAATCTGGAGGCATCACACTACCTGATTACAAACTACAAGGCCGTAAGTCACCAAAACAGTATGGTACTAGTGTAAAAATAGCCACACAGACCAACTGAACAGAGAACCCAGAAATAAACACAAATACTTACAGCCAACTGATCTTTGACAAAGCAAACAAAAACATAAAGTGGGCAAAGCACACCCTTTTCAACAAATGGTGCCGGGATAATTGGCTAGCCACATGTAGGAGAATAAAACCTCATCTTTCACCTTACACAAAAATCAACTCAAGATAGATCAAGGACTTAAATCTAAGACCTGAAACTATAAAAAAATCTAGAAAATAACATCGGAAAAAAACCCTTCTAGACACTGGCTTAGGCAAAGACTTCAAAAGCAAATGTAACAAAAACAAAGATAAACAGGTGGGACTTAACTAAACCAAAGAGCTTTTGCACAGCAAAAGGAACAGTCAGCAGAGTAAACACAACCCAGAGTGGGAAAAAAATCTTTGCAAACTATGCATCTGATGAAGGACTAATATACAGAATCCACATGGAACTCAAACAAATCAGCAAGAAAAAAAACAATCCCATCAAAAAGTGGGCTCAGGACATGAATAGACAATTCTCAAAAGAAGATATACAAATGACCAAAAGACATATGAAAAAATGCTCAACATCACTAATAACCAGAAAAATGCAAATCAAAACCACAATGTGATACCACCTTACTCCCACAAGAATGGCCATTATTAAAAAATAAAAAAATAATAGATGTTGGCGTGCATATGGTGATTAGAGAACACTTCTACACTGCTGGTGGGAATGTAAACTAGTACAGTCACTATGGAAAACAGTGTGGAGATTCCTTAAAGAACTAAAAGTAGAACTACCATTTGATCCAGCAATCCCACTACTGGGTATCTGCAAGGAGGAAAAGAAGTCATTATATGAAAAAGATACTTGCACATGCATGTTTATAGCAGCACAATTCGCAATTGCAAAAATGTGGAACCAAATGCCCATCAATCAACGAGTGGATAAAGAAACTATGTGCATGTGTCTGTGTGTATGTGTGTGTCTGTGTGTATGTGTGTAAGATGGAACACTACTCAGCCATAAAAAGGAATGAATTAATGGCATTCACAGCATCTTGGATGGGATTGGAGACTATTATTCTAAGTGAAGTAACTCAGAAATGGAAAACCAAACATCCTATGTTCTCATTCATAAGTGGGAGCTAAGCTATGAGGATACAAAGGCATAGGAAGGATACAATGGACTCTGGGGACTCGGGCGAAATGGCGGGAAGCGGGTGAGGGATAAATTAGTACAAATTGAGTTCGGTGAATACTGCTTGGGTGATGAATATATCAAAATCTCATAAATCACCACTAAAGAACTTATATAACGGAATACCACCTGTCCTCCAAAAACTTATGGAAGTAAAAACTTTTGAAAAAAAACCATCAAAACTTCAAAAGATAAAAAAAAAAGTTACATCTGTATTTTATTCTAGCAATCTGAAGCAAATATAGCAAAATATCAATACTTGTTCAATCTGAGTGAGATACATGGGGTTATATTATTTTCTGAGCTTTGCATATATATTTGAAGTATTCTTTAACAGCAGAAACATGCTTTAATAAAGTTAAATAAAAAATAAGTAGTTGCTTATCATTAATGATATTTGATTCTGATCTTCTGGCATCATATAGTACTACATTATTAGAATATTGCTATAAAAATATCATATAGAATGTCTTTTTTCAGAAGAAATTAACCAACACCATTGCCTATCACTTACTAAATTTTTAGTCATTGTTACATAGTAATTGAGCTGCTAAAATAAGATCATTTTGTTTCACACAATAAGAAAAAAATTTTTTAAACAATCTATAAAGAAAATCTGTAATAGTGGCATTATATCAACAAACTACTAAAGTTAACATAATTTGGACCACTTCTAAATATAAACTAAAATGGCTGAAAGGTGGAGTTATACTCAGTAACCCATAGGACTAAAATATTCCCAGCAAAAGCACAAGAAATAATTGTATTTATTCAAATGTCAAGCTTTGCAAGAGTTTGTCAGATTCAAAAAATGGAGAAGCCAGTTCCCCTACTGAAAGAAAGTATCACTTTATTCAAATAAACAGCTTCTTATGACTATACATATCCATTTTACCTAACATGCAAAAGTGTGAATTTATTTATTTATAATTTTCAAAATTGACTGTAACTTTCAGACTCAAATACAAACCAAGAAGGGGTAAACAGGTCAAGCAACAATATCAGTTTTAACAGAATAATCACATAGGATAATCTGTATCTAAATTCAGCTCTAAGATACTATGATATCAACATTAAAAAGGTTTCCGGCTCAATTCTCCAAGGAAATCTGTGTCCATATTTACTTTGACAAGTGTATACTAGACTACTGTTGTATCATCCAGCAGCTAACAACAGAACAATGTAGAATGAATAGTTATCTGCGCTCAATTCAAATGTGTTAAAAGACAGCAATTTGGAGAAAATACACAAATCAGGGCAATGAGTGATTAATAATTCAATGTTTTGTCTCCAGATTTTTTTAATAGAAATGTAATTGCTTACTTATTTCCTCATTCCATATGCTACTAATTTTCTTTAAACCTTATTAGAGTTCAGTTGAAAATATGTGAATAAATTTTTTAAGGTACAAGATTATACATAATAACAAGTCTAGTCCCCATGAACTCCATGTTACTACTGATAGTGTCTTAGGCATTATTATTTACAAATGTTTTATATATTTTAACAGCTGCAGAATATTCATCCCATGGAGACATCATAATCTCTTAACCCATCCCCTACTGATATTTAAATTTAAGTTGTTTCTGTAACTACTTATTTAATGTAAGTGCTTATTTGTCACTCTTCCCTGCTACATTCAAATCTGTGAGGGCACTATTCTATACCTAGCACATGACACATTCTCTGACACATAGTAGTTGCTTCATTAGCATTTTTTTGCATAAATGAAGTAACACAAACAAATCACTGACTACTTAGAGCTACGAGGAAAAAGAAGTATGAAGTGGTAAACGCAGGACAAAATAACAAAGCTCTGTCACATAACCAGCTACAGATCAGTAAAGTGAAAATAGAGCATTTGTAAACTGAAATACAAGTAAACGGAAAATTCAACTGACACACCTTTTACAAACAGGTTTTGCATTAAGAAATGAGTATCTTTAAAGAAAGAAAACGTCCAAAACATGGATTGTTGTGGGGAATTTAGACACATTATTCTAGGTTCACTTGGTTAAAGTATACAATACTAATCCTGTTTACCAAGTTACCCTACTATTAAAATCTATCAGTTTTCTGAAAAAAGTTTTGAGACTACAATGACATTTCTCTCAACAGTAATATTTACTTTTCTTCATGTACTCAAAAGAGCAAGAATCTTTAGTGAGAATATCTTATGGCACTGGATTTACAGGAGATTAATGAATTTTTGTTAGAGCATATGTATTAAGCGGACCTAATAAAATTAACGATTATTGTAAATCTCTTTTTCCAAATAAAGACGGCAGTTAATGGCTTTATTAAGAAATGGAAAGACCTTGGTTATGTGCCAATTCACACTACTGCAAGTCTTTTAAATATAAGATTCAAAGGTAGGGTAAACGATAATAACACTGCAATTACTAGTTTATGAAGTGAAGCAGAATTACTTAGGACAAAATGTTGAAAACAGACTTGTAAACCTTGCATACAAAAGAGTATCTCTAGATGTCTGGCCCAGGAATGTATCCTGGAATTCTAAGTATGGGCTTCCTGAAACAGAGCTGTAAAGTCTTTATATGACATAGGTCCAAACTCAAGCAGCTTCCTTATCATCCTGTACCAGCCATTCCCTAGCATGAGTAAGAATTTAAAATATTTCTAAAAATACTCATAACCAAACCAATAAATAAATCAATTTCCAAAAAGGAACTTTTGCCTCCTTTCAAGCACGTCTTCAATTTTTAAGAAATTCTTTAAGATAAAGATGAAGAAGAGGTGAACCACTGTTAAAAGTGTGGGAAGATGGGGGGAAACACGGTAATGCTCAATGAGTTTCAGTTTTCTCCTCTTTCTTTTCAGAAAAATAATTACCTTATTTATATGCCTGATACTGATACCATATTCTGAAAATAATTTTTTTGTTTACTTTAAAGCTGATGACTGAGGCTGTTTGCTTATTTCTCATTTATAAAGCAGGAAACAAGTCTCAGGCAAATATTAAATTTTATGTTCAGAGACTTATTAAAAAATATTCTGGGCCAGGCACGGTGACTCATGCCTGTAATTCTAGCACTTTGGAAGGCCAAAGTGGGCAGATCACGAGGTCAGGAGATCGAGACCAACCCGGCCAACACGGTGAAACCCCGTCTTCACTAAAATACAAAAAATTAGCCAGGTGTGGTGGCGTGTGCCTGTAGTCCCAGCTACTCGGGAGGGTGAGGCAGGGGAATTGCTTGAACCCCAGAGGCAGAAGTTGCACTGAGCCAAGATTGTGCCACTGCACTCCAGCCTGGCAACAGAGAGACTCCACCTCAGACCAAAAACAAGAAAAAAGAAAAAAAAGGTTCTAAGAACCATCAAAGTATTTGTAAATTTTTACTTAATTTCAGTCTTTGGAATAGTAATTATACTACTACGAAAACACATTATTTTCCTCCACAATTCAGTAATTAAAACAAACTAAGTTGAACTGGAGAAATGAGAAAAATCAAAAAAACACTCAAAGCTAAATTAGTAAATAGATATATACAGAGTAGAGTCAAACCACATCGCTATTACTTAACAGAATAAAAAAATTGTGGCCAGGTGCAGTGGCTCACGCCTATAATCCCAGCACTTTGGGAGGCTGAGGCAGCTGAATCACAAGGTCAGGAGTCCGAGACCAGCCTGGCCAATATGGCAAAACCCCGTCTCTACTAAAAATACAAAACTTAGCTGGGGGTGGTGGTGTGCGCCTGTAGTCCCAGCTACTCGGGAAGCTGAGGCAGGAGAATCACTTGAACCCAGGAGGCAGAAGTTACAGTGAGCTGAGATCACACCACTACATTCCAGCCTGGGCGACAGAGTGAGACTCTGTCTCAAAAAAAAAAAAAAAAAAAAAATTTTTAGTAAATAGAGCAAAACCCTATCACTATTACATAATAGAATAATAAAATTTTTGAGACAGGGTCTCTTTCTGTTGCCCAGGCGGCTGTAAATACAGCTTAATGTGTAGCCTTGACTTCTTGGCTCAAGCTGTCCTCCTACCTCAGCTTCCAGAGTAGCTGGAAACTACATGTGGACACCACCATGCCTGGCTAATTGTATTTTTTACTTTTTGTAGAAACAAGATCTCACTATGTAGCCCAGACTGGTTTCCAACTTCTGCACTCAAGCAATCCTCTCATCTTAGCCTCCCAAAGTGCTGGGATTACAGGCATGAGCCACCATGTCTGGCCAACAGTTTAAATTAAAACACATTAACAACAAATTCACTGTGAGATGGCGTGAGTCACAAATACCTAGCTCAATGTTAAACTGATTTAGTTGTCCATATTAGTCAGTGTTACTAGAGCTACTGTCCTCAGTGTTGTATGACGGATGTTTAGAGTTTCCAAGCCTCCAAAAAAAAAAAAAAATTCTGTTACACTATCATGGACTTTATTCCAAGTCAAGCCATTCTGTGATATGCACCATACTTCTGTGGATAAATCAGATTAATCCACCACCATCACTGAGAAGATCATTCAAATCAGCGCCTTTTAAACTGCTGGTTAGGTGCACTATCTAGAAAAACAGTATAGAAATTTAAACTATAGTTTTTTTACAGGAAGACAGATTTTAGTAAGAGTCTTACCATTTCTTAGCTGTGTGACTCTGGGCAAGTTATTTAACCTATCTAAGCTCTGTTTCCTTATTTGTACTATGAAAATAACAATAGTACCACAAAGACTTATTTTGAGGACTAAATGTTCTGAAATAGTAGGGGCTCAATAAATGTTACCTGTCAACATTATTTAACACAATAATAAATAATGGAATGGAATAAACAATGTTCTATTGTGGAACAGCACAGATTACTGGTAAACAATTTCATGGTATAGCCCTCAAATTTTAAAAGGATTATAAGGAATATGATGACAGCTTACTCTTATGAATCATGCCGCTGCGCTAACTAGGATGTCTACAGTCTCGAGAAAATTTAAGAAAATTCTACCTATCACAGTAAGTGTTTAAATGGACCAAGCTTGGAAAACTCAATAGACTAGAATACAGCAAGTCCTATGAGAGAAAACAACCATGCATTTTAAACTATGATTTCGTTTTTTTTTAAATCTGTTATATCATCAAAGAATTCTGTAGTTGATATTCTTGAGGTTGGATATGTGTATATTTGGTTTCTTATTATGCTACCCTAAAGGTATGAGTTGAAAATTATCTAAAAAATAAATAACTCCCCTAACTTTTCTGCAAATCCATACCATCGTCTCCTTCAAAAACCTAAAGAATGAAAGAAAAATGGCTCTTAAAAACTTCAGTAACATTAAAATAGCTGATCATGTAAGAAAGGAAGACATTCCTCCTACAGAACAATAGTTTGGATAACTGCTATAAATGAATTAACAATTTTGGAAAGAATACTGTAAAAATTATATGATAATATCAAGAGTTCTAGGTGAATATTGCTGCTGTCAAAGCAATGATTAATAAGTATGCTTAATCTTCAAACTATGCACACTCACATCCAAGTAAAAAGATGTAGTTTTTATTATAGCAAATCTATATTTAAAATCAAAACACATCAAAATTACAACTTTCCACTTTGCATATGTATGTGCATGTGTTCATCTCCGTGTGTACTTTCTCTAACCCAGTTAAAATAATCATTCCAAAAGGGTTAAAAAAAAACCCAGAGCCTGAAGAGGACAAAAATTAATCTTCAATTCTACTGACAAAGGTTTCAGAATCCAGATTACCAGTTTGTCAGCTCATTTTACAAACTTCATTTCTACTGTTATTAAATAAATTTATATTTCCTAGCCCAGGTGATACTATTTATGCTGATACTTTCAGAAACAAAGGCAGTCATAGTAACTGTCAGCCACAGCAGAATGTTTTAGGCCAGAAATAATATAAGAGAATGGTGTGGAAGATAAATCGTCAAGTTATTTGATAAAAAATGTATGTCAATTCTACTTAATTCAGAGTGAACTTTCTTCTCAAAATCAAGTAAGTGGTTTTAGTTCTAATCCAGACTGAGGTATCTACCATGAGAGTGAGGAAACAGAATACTTTACTTTTAAGGAAGATGAAGTGAACCCTGGAAACAAATTTTCTTTATTATTTCACCTCAAACAAGAAATGCTAATATTTTAGTTCATATTAAAATAGTCAAATAGACACAACAGGGTTCAAGTAAATATTTTTGAAATTATGCTAGTTAATGGCATTCTGATTATTACATCCTCTCATATTAACCATACCCAGACACTTTCAGGAGACTTAGGAATCGTTAAATAATAAATACAGTAAATATAAGGCGCCAGATAAATGCCATTAACAAAGATTAAATATTCTAATGCATAAGATGAAACTTTAAGAATACACATTTGAAAGTGGTTTTGATAGCAACAGGAGGCAGAGGAGGCAGAGAAATGCTAGGCAGACAGGGGCAAGTCCCTGGCAAAATCCCACCTTCAAGTAGAAAAGTCTGAAACCGAGGCCCAAAATGAAACTTCTATCCCTGTGTGCTCGCTCTCTCCCAGTTGGTTGTTTCTCAATAATATCTTTTTACCAATCAAATGCTGCCTTTTCCAAAACTACCTACAGCCCCTCCCAACCCCCATCCTGTGCCTATAAAGACCCCAGACTCAGCCAGCAGAGGGGAGAAATGGCTGGATATCGAAGAGAGGAGACTTGACTTCAGAGACAGCAGCTGGATGAGGCAACTTGACTTCAGAAGAGAGAGGCAGAGAGGTGGCTTGACTTCAGGGGAGAGCAACCTGCCCTTCCCATCCCCTTTCTTGCTCCCCTTTCCACCGAGAACTGCTTTCATGACTCAATAAAATTCTCTACATTCATCATCCTTCAGTCCATCTGCATGACCTCATTCCTCTTGGGTACCAGACAAGAATTTGGGATGTACCACATGCGGGTACCCAAAAGTCTATCATACTGGCCCTCTGCCCTCGCTGGCAGAGGACAGCCACCCAACACGATGAGGCAAAGGACACACTGAGTTGATAACACACTGGATGTTTACAGACAATGGAGCTAAGACAGCATTGCAACATGCCCCCTGGGGCCTTGGGGTCGCAGACACCCCTACCTGGATGCTGCCGCAGGGCCTGCAGGGAGTTTGCTCCTGCCATTGCTGAAGCAGCTGGCAGTCCCTGAACTCACTCACTTGCATGCTCCTTCCTGCGAGGGGTGAAGCCTGGCAGACCCAAGTAAACAGTACGTTTACCCAAGTAAACTGCCTGGCCGCAGGCCAGTTCCTGCTGGTACTCACTCCGGTTCCTGCACTTGTTCGCACACTCCCTCCCCTTCAGGGGGGGCATGCTGAGTAAACGAGGTACCCCTGTCGTACACCCCACAAAGGGGTCAAGAAAATATCCTGCATCCGTTTTTCACTATTTTCTGACTAGTTTTAATGGAAATTTACTAAAAGTCCAATTTGGCACTGTGAAATTTGTTAGAAAAGCACATCTTAGGCCAGGAGCGGTGGCACACGCCTGTAATCCCAGCACTTTGGGAGGCCAAAGCGGTGGATCACCTGAGGTTGCGAGTTCGAGACCAGCCTGACCAACATGGCAAAACCCCATCTCTACTAAAACTACAAAATTAGCTGGATGTGGTGGCGCATGCCTGTAATCCCAGCTACTAGGGAAGGCTAAGGCAGGAGAATCGCTTGAACCCAGGAGGTGGAGGTTGCGGTGAGCCGAGATAGCACCACTGAACTCTAGCCTGGGCGAAAAGAGGAAGGAAGG
>NW_012116265.1:28854679-28864103 GCF_000951035.1 Colobus angolensis palliatus
AGAAAGAAAGAAAGAAAGAAAGAAAGAAAGAAAGAAAGAAAGAAAGAAAGAAAGAAAGAAAGAAAGAAAGAAGAAAAGCACATCTTAGAGAAGCTCATCATTTCACAGCTATTTTAATTTCTGTATTAATATCACATTACCTTACATGGGTATTCTACAGACAATATTAATCTGTATCTATACACTAGGAAACACAGAATCTGTAATGTTCATGATAAATTTTGAACATATCAAGAACAAAAGAAAATCTGGTTTGATTGCTACTGAAATTTTTCCTATTTCAAAATGAATGCAGTAGATTCCTCTCTTTAATATTTATTTCAGTTATATTATTCTTTATTACAACTATTAAACTACTCTTTATCACTTAAAGTAAGTAAAAGGCATAAAAGTATTGACACAAAGACTCACAAAAGGAGTGAGGTGCAAGTGATTATGTTTTACAGTGATTCAAGGAAATAATTCAGAAAATAAGGTAAAATCAACAATCTAGGATTACACTGGAAATTCTGTAGAATTATGTTGGGGATTATAAACATTACTGGAGCCTAGAAGGACTGACCAATTGCCTAAAGACTAACATTATAGAAAGAAACTAAACTGGACACATTACATGATCTCAGAGGATGTGAAGAAAATGTAAAAGAAATTACCAAATTACCAAAACCACACCAATACCATGTATAGAACATGCCTTGGTCCAGCCCAGATGCTGACATATAGTGAGTATCCAAGAAATGTCTATTGATTGAATGATACATTAAAGAATGACTCGAGATAGTAGTTTCCCAACAAGTAGAAGAGAGGAATATCTTCCACAAAAGACAGAAATACATGAGATGCACTGTTCCCAATGCTGACAGCACATGCAGGTTCAAATAAAGTTTCAATAACTCAACAGACTGCAGATCAATAGGGATTATTTTAAGGGGAGAAGGAGATTGAATATGCATGAAAACTTCTAAGGATATTCTAGAAGATAAACTGTCCTACTCAGAATGAAATGTCTTTTAGTATCATTAGACAGAACTAGGCTATTTACTTAAAAGAATAAAATACCTTAAATGTAAGCTTAGTATCAGATCCTCTGGTAGAGTCCTCTTTGGCCTTCCACCAACAGCTGAAGTTTGAACAGCTCCTTTAATATATCTATCTAATACAGATAAATAGATATGAAGAAGGTAGGTAGATAGGAAAGTAGGTAGGTAGGTAGCAAGCAGACCTCACCACTTACGTATTCTCTGAGAGAACACAATTAATTCCTCTATAAGAAGCCACTTTTTGAATGAAGGAAAAAAAAAATAGATGATAGGTCAGTTCTCCCCCACCACCTAAATATAGTCATTCTTTTGTACAGAATTTACAAATATATACTTTATTTCAAGTAACACTCAAACAACAATTTTTTCATGAACTACTTTACACCAGAGGAACAATTATAACACAAAACCAAAGTGAAAGCTCTCGTATATATCCAAAGGGATTCAGTGCCTGTTTTAAAAATGAAACTGACAAAAAACTAATTGTATATACAGCTGCAAATGCAAAGTTGCAGAAAAATCTTCATAATCCCTCAGTTAATAAGAAACTTCCTGAAGAACTAGGAGGTGAGATCTAGAAGCAATGTCTTTTTGTTTATTCTTAGTTTTTTAAAAAAATACTTGCAATAGAGTTTACACTTTTTTTAGTTACAACCAACTCATGTAAAGAATTGTTACAATATGTGACTTGCCTGTGGTGTTAATCACATCAATAAAGTATGCTGTTACTAAATTATATATGACATACACCCAAAAAAAAAAAAAAAAGTCTGCTTAAATGCTTCAACAGTGCACATTTCTCTTGGTTTATATGCCACAATACTTTTAAGAGAAAGGTAACAACTAATTTTCAGCTGAGATATTAAACATGGAGCTCCTTCATAAAGTATTCTAGCTTCAAACTATACTACCTGAGATTAAGACCCAAGATAAAGATTCTCTTCAGCTTCCCCTCATGCCACCAATGAAAAAAAAGATTATCTGTTTGCAAAAGCACAATCGTAACTCTTATCTTACCTCTAATAACTTCACTGCCTTTCATCCAACAGTATCAAGCTGCTTTGCCAATGCTAATTAAGCTACACAAAACCCTAGGGAGGTAAGTTACCAACTGAAGGTTGATCCTTTCAAAGAAAGACTCGGATTTTTCTTGTACCTTATCTTGCTGCCTGGCTGATGTGTAACATACTTGTCAGAACAAGGGAGTTGAATTTCAAAGATACAATGTATTATAAGCTTTCAGAAGTAGAATCTCATGCCCCTTTCATGTTCTTAAATACTTCAATCTAAACCTGAACTACTGCTTTTGCCTTTTATTGAAAACATTGACAAGTGATAGGCCAAGAGAAATCCATACAGACCACTAATACCAACTCCAATAGTAAATCCGAGCTTCTCCATATTAAAATGGAAAAATTTTAAACTAACTTCACCTTCATTTAAGTAACTTAAATGTATTCACACTATTTTTTGTGTGAGGGAAGAATTAACCTTTTGCACAAATACTTCTAGGTTTTGTTTCCAAAGTGTTGACAAAGTAGTTTCTGTTTTCTTCCATTACTGTAGAAAAACATATGTTTTATGTGTGTGTGTATGTGTATTTTTCAAATAAAGTATAGGTAAAAGAACACAAACTAAAGGCCATAACATTTTGCCAAGCCAAAACCAGAAATCTTGTTTTTCCCCAACAATGAAATGACAAATGTCTAAAATTCCCAAAATACAGAAATACCACCACCTACTTTCCCCATGGAGAATTTTATCCAGGGAGATGGAGTGCCAGAAGGTGAAAGAACACTACTATCCTTTGCCCTTAGACATATATCACCTTGAAGTATGAAGCCTATTTTCAACAAATACCAGGAGACTAGAAAAACAATTGTTTATGCAGGATTTCTCTGAGTTACTGAATCCTTAAGTTACATGGTAGTGTTTTAGAACCCTTTATTTTTTACGGAGGTAAGAATTACCCTGTATTGTGATTCTTACCTAATGTATTCCAGATACTAATCCACATTTAGGTAATGAATGAATGACACATTGGGTTCTATCACACTCCCATCTAGGTAATTAAACCTTTTTCATTATTAGTATTCCCCATAGTTTGACCAAGAGGAGAAACAGTGAGGTATCCTAAGGGATTTTCCCAATGGTACCTACTCTTTAGCTCCATGATGCAAAGGCATAGAAACAATTCTGCAGGTTAAGTCAAGATGTTTGGATTTCAGCATAAACTCATCCCCTTCCATGTGAGTTTCTTTTTATACAATGTGACAAATGAACTGGATATGCTGGGTGAAAACATACTCATTGCAAAGTTTCTAATTTCAAAGACTGAGAATGAATGTTTTTCCTGTTTTAAACAGTTATTAAAATACTCGATTTTCTACCATGAACTCATGGTCATCAAATGATTCCTATTTTGTACAAAGTTATGAAAAAAAAAATGTTAACTTATAAGGACAAAATCAAGTAATCAGAGCTCTCAACAACAACAAAAAAATGCTAGGAAATTAGCATTGGTAATTTCCTATGGGTAACAGATGGAGTTACCCATTGGTATGTCATATCTTTCTGTTTCTTTCCCCCAAGATAGGGAGGATATCTTTGAAAGGAAGCATAAGAAAGTAATAGAAGATGGTGCCTCTAGAAAGAAGAATTGAGGGGCTGGGTTTGTGGCAGAAATATCATGCCAATGTATACCCCTGTTGTACTCTTTGGATGCTTTACCATGTCTATGTATCATCATTTAAAAAATGAAAATCTCTTGTGTCAAAAATTTCATTAAAGTACATTTATTACTGTGAAGAGAAAGAAATGAGAAGAGAGGTCTTTAAAGTGAGTGAGTGAAGTTGAACCAGTTTGAATCAAAACATTTAAGGCAAGGTCCTTAACAAGCAAAGGGTGAATATCAAAGCAAAGGTCTGGGAAGTGCCATGGTGTTCTCTGTAGAATTCTAAGTCTCCATGCCAAGTTCTTATTTGCAAGTTTACGCAGGCCCATGATCCTTTATTTCTTCTATATGAATTTCATTAAATAATGCTATTGTAGATTTTGATATTTAAAAGAGAAGTTTATACTGAAATCAGGATTCCTTTTCTAAATATTTCATCATAAATAAATCTACCTAGATTATATGTAAAAACAAAGCAGCAGCACCCGTTGGATTTTTTCTTTTTTTTTTTTTTGAGACGGAGTCTGGCTCTGTCGACCAGACTGGAGTGCAGTGGCACAATCTCGGCTCACTGCAAGCTCCGCCTCCCAGGTTCATGCCATTCTCCTGCCTCAGCCTCCCGAGTAGCTGAGACTATAGGCACCGGCCACCACGCCCGGCCAATTTTTTGTATTTTTAGTAGAGACGGGGTTTCACTGTGTTAGCCAGGATGGTCTCGATCTCCTGACCTCGTGATCCGCCCGCCTCCATTGGTGGATTTTATAACACTCTTTTCCTGGCAAACTCTCTAAAAATGCCTGTCTTTTGTGTAACACTGAAGAAAAGAACTAAGTTGAAAAGGAGGGAGTAGGGGAAAGAGGAGAAAAGTAAAAGAGATTGAGAGCGACAAGAAAAAGGAGCCAAATAAAGGGACTAGGAAAGAAAAGGAAAATGTGACATAGTAATTCCCTCTTATTTGTGGGGATACTTTTCAAGACCCCTAGTGGATGCCCGCATTGCAGATAGTACTGAATCCTACATACTGTTTTCTCCTATACATACATACTTACTATAAAGTTTACTTTATAAATTAGGTACAGCTAAGAGATTAACAAGAATAATAATAAAATAGAATAATTATAACAAGATAATGTAAAAAATGTTAGGTGAATGTGGTCTTTCTGTTGCATTCTCTCTCTCTCTCAAAGTATCTTATTTTCAGACCACAGTTGACTGTGTATACTGAAACTGCAGAAAGCAAAACCATGGATAAAGGGGACCATGGTAATATGATCTCTGTGGGACTAAGAGTCACAACTCATTTTTAAAAACTGGCCAAGTACTTGTTATGTGCCAAGTGCTTAAGGACAAAAACATGAAACAAACACAGCCACTATCTTCAAATACTTTACAATCTGGAAATGTCAGATTCCTAATTTGTGGAAAAGGCAAACACAAATTATGAATTGCAGCACATGTAATAATAACAGCGATAATTTGGTATGAGAGTTTAGACCATAGCAAGAAGAGATAATAATGCCTAGTATAATTAAGAACTTTAAAAAGATAGCCACAGTGAACCATGTCACGGAAAAGTCTGCTGGGTGATGAAGGAAAAGACATTTCAAACAGAACGAAGAGCATGTGCAAAGGAATGGAAGTGTGAAAGAGCATGCCACATTCAGTAAAGATGAACTTATTTTATATGGCTAGAGCATAGGATACAGGGGAGAACAGGAAGTGAGGATGAAAAGGGAGGTTAAGGTGGGAGGAGGAGTAGTGGAAAATGATGCTAGAACAGTGAGTAGCATCAGTTTTCTTAAACTCTAATGTTTGTTTTAAAAGCAAATTGTGGAAGTATTTGCTGGGTTGAAGGTTGGTGGCAGTGTTATACAAGCAAATTTCTTCACAACACAAATAAATACATTAATTATCAGTAAAAATGGATGGCACTATTTACCAATTACCCTCATCTATTAATTATATCAGGTTCAGTGGGCTGTCCACTTGGAAACAGTGAAGCATTATTTTGGTTTACATGAACCTGAAAGCCATAAAGCTGTATTTATTATCAAATGTTACAGAATTCACATTTGTCATTAATTCAGACTGATTACCAACCACACAACTAATATATGGATGCATTTGCCTTTATAAAATCAGGCATGCATACATTCAAAGTAATTGTGCAACTTTAAGCCCCAGAAATATTTATATTTAGCAATATTTTAATAGTCCAAGTGTCCTTGAGATTCAGTGTCCTGAATCTCACAGATTGACTGCATTGCCATCTTTATGCCTAAAAGTTACCTAGACGATATAATTGTATTCATAAAATATTAATAGTACAGGTACTATACAGACGTTTGTCTTGGTAAAATTTTTTAGCCTACACACACACATACTATTTGTTCTCTTTGTGACACGCTGTGGCTACTACATATGGCACTGCTCTAGAAACATATTAATTCCTAACTATTATCAATTGTATAACGCAGTTAACAGATCAGTAACCAAAGATTCAAAAGACTTGGACTACTGACCGGCTTATAAAATTAACTAAATATTTGACTTAAGTCGTATCATTTCTGAACTTCACTTTTTCTCATCTGTGAGGATCATAACTATTTCCTGGATATATAAAAACTGTCTTTTACAGTGAATAACATTTTCCTAAATGTACAAAAAAATTGCTATTTTTGTAAAAATTAGTACATACTCTTTTTTTTTTTTTTTTTTTTTTTTGGAGACAGAGTCTCGCTCTGTCACCCAGGCTGGAGTGCAGTGGCGCGATTTCAGCTCACTGCAAGCGCTGCTTCCCGGGTTCACGCCATTCTCCTGCCTCAGCCCCCCGAGTAGCTGGGACTACAGGAGCCCGCCACCTCGCCTGGCTAAATTTTTGGATCTTTTTTTTTTATTAGAGCCAGGGTTTCACCGCGCTAGCCAGGATGGTCTCCATCTCCTGACCTCATGATCGGCCCGCCTCCGCCTCCGCCTCCGCCTCCGCCTCCCAAAGTGCTGGGATTACAGGCGTGAGTCACCGCGCCTGGCATATGCTCTTTAAAAGAATAAAAGAGATGAAAACATGTAGGGGGGAAAATCCCTCAAATATGTCAAAATAGGTTAAAAAGCTTTTACAAAATTAGAGGAAATTATTTGTCCTTTTAAAATATAGTACATTTAATTTTATTTAATAGAAGCACAAATTCAGTGAAAATGCATGAATTCCTCAATTTCAAATGGATATTTTTAAAAAGATCCAAGGTTAAAAAACTGTCAAAAACATTAATAGACTGGGCTGTCTTTATAAATATATTTTAAATTTTAGATGTTATTAACAGAAACATGAAAATACTTCCAACTCCAAATTTGGTTGGCATGTTACTCTTCACAGTTAAACTTTATATCAAATACATTAGATTCCAAAATCATAACTTACATAAAAGTCTAGCATTAAATGATGTCATTGCCAATTTTATCAATTTATCTTTTAAATGGCTCAATATCCTAATTAAATGGTATGTTTTTCAAGAGAGACAGAGTATTTGGGAATGTCTGCCTGTTGCATCTACACTTGGCTGGTGTCTTAGCTAAGAACAGCATTCCTAGATCACATTTTCTTTATTTCAAAAGAGTAAAAAGATTGCTACATTCGTCTCCAGCACTGACTGTTCCTAGGAAGAAGCTTAGCAAGAGCCTGATTTCCTTCCCCCTCCCCTTTGAAATGATATATTCTTCTTTCTGGATACATGGAGAAATATCAGTTTTATTATTTAACCTAGATATGTCAAGCAATCAAAATCCACAGGACCCAAAATATTATTTTGACCCAAGGATGTGTTTCTTCTTTTCAGGGAAAGTGTCTTTATTATATTTTTGAATAATTTCTCTCTTCCATATTTTCTATTCTCTATGCAATTATCTTAATGCTGGATCTTTACTGGTTATTCATATCTATTTCATTCTCTAAGTTTTAATCTCTTGCCTATATTCTCTCTGATTATGTCAAGTCTTTCTTCAATCTCAATATTTAATTTTTAGGAACTGTTTCCATCCCTTGCTACTTCTACTACTTTGCTTATTGTTTCAGTAATTATGTTACAAAGTACCACGAGCAAGTTTCCTTCTGGGGCAAGGCAGCCTGACTTCCACATTCTGAGTTGTGTCAGCTTTGAGGAAATCAAATGCCAATATTTCCAAAGGAAACTATGCTAATTAGACATGCCCACCAATCTCCAATCTTCACTGTTGTTTAACAATTTATGAAAAAACATTTTATTTATATATATATTTTAATTCCTTGTCTAAAAGTATATTTTAAAACACAAGTAATCATAGTTGCATCAAAAGAGCAAACAGCTTAAAATATCCATACTTTTAGAAGTACATGTTTATGTTACTTCCTGTTATTTCATATTACATATAGACAGAACTTTACCCTGGCTATCATTTCAAATTAATCATTCCAGCTGGGTGCAGTGGCTCATACCTGTAATTCCAACACTTTGGGAGGTCAAGTTGGGAGGACTGCTTGAGACTAGCAGTTTGAGACCAGCCTGAGTGACATGGCAAGACCCTGCCTGTACAAAAAATTTAAAAATTAGCCAGCCATGGTGGCTCAATGCCTGTCTTCCAGCTGCTTGGGAGGCTGAGATGGGAGGATCACTTGAGCCCAGGAGGCTGCAGTGAGCCATGTTCATGCCACTGCACTCCAGCCTGGGCAACAGAGTAAAATCCTGTCTTTAAAGAAAACTTTTTAATTTAAAAATTAAAAATAAATAAATAATATAGAAATCAATCATTCTGCAGGTTAGAGAATTATAAAATGGGGAGGGAGCAAATGCAAACCCATGAAAGTGTGCATGAGGAAACATCCTAACAGTTGAGCTGGGAGGCAAATGAAACAGATCTGTTTGTAAATAAATTAGTTTAATCAAGAAATGTATAAACAATTAGGAATATCTATTTAAAAAGTATTTAGGTTACTTATATTTCCAAAATGCAGTATGTACTACTGTCTTATTTTAAGAAATTGTCACAGCCAATATAGAATATAAATTAGATCTGTCTGACTATAAAGCCTGAATGAAGAACTACACGAATGGATGAAGTCTTAGAAACCAGTATGCCAAACACAAACATATACAAACTAAGGAGTTAAATACTGAAAGATGTGAAAGAAGAACCTAAGGCAAAACAAACTAATTTTCACTTGATATTAAATTACAAGTAATACATGTGAAAGTACTTAGATCCTAACATAGACGCATTAAAATATTAGAACTGACTCTGAATCTACATGTCTTCAATCTCTTGAATTTCTCTACTTCCTTTTGTTACCACCTGATCTATTTCTATCTTTACCCCATTTTTTTATGTCCCTAATAAGCAAACAGCAACAGTGAAGGACAGTAATTCACTTTCTTTAATCTTTTAAATAAGGAGTTTCAAAGTTTGATGTTAAGAGGTAAACAGACAGGGTGCAGTGGCTCACGCTTCTAATCCCAGAACTTCGGGAGGCCGGGGCGGGCAGATGACCTGAGGTCAGGAGTTCGAGACCAGCCTGGCCAACATGGCAAAATCCCGTCTCTACTAAAAATACAAAAAATTAGCTAGGCGTGGTGGTGGGTGCCTGCAATCCCAGGTACTCAGGAGGCTGAGGCAGGAGAATCGCTTGAACCTGGGAGGCGAGGCTGCAGTGAGCTGAGATCACGCCACCGCACTCCAGCCT
>NW_012116265.1:28864153-28920682 GCF_000951035.1 Colobus angolensis palliatus
GAGACCAGCCTGGCCAACATGGCAAAATCCCGTCTCTACTAAAAATACAAAAAATTAGCTAGGCGTGGTGGTGGGTGCCTGTAATCCCAGGTACTCAGGAGGCTGAGGCAGGAGAATCGCTTGAACCTGGGAGGCGAGGCTGCAGTGAGCCAAGATCACGCCACTGCACTCCAGCCTAGGTGACCAGAGTGAAATTCTGTCTCAAATAAAAAAAAGGGGGGCCAGGCGCGGTGGCTCACACCTATAATCCCAGCACTTTGGGAGGCGGAGGCAGAGGCGGGCAGATCATAAGGTCAGGAGATTGAGACCATCCTGGCTAACATGGTGAAATCCTACCTCTACTAAAAATACAAAAACAGCCGGGCGTGGTGGCATGCTCCTGTAGTCCCAGCTACTCTGGAAGCTGAGGCAAGAGAATGGCCTGAATCCAGGAGGCAGAGCTTGCAGTGAGCTGAGATTGCACCACTGCACTCCAGTCTGCGAACAAAGAGAGACTCCGTCACACACACACACACACAAAAAGTAAACAAAGACTCTTAGCTGGCTAATTCAGATATTTTAATGGAAATAAATGCTGTCTTCCTAAACATTTGCCTACTCTACACAACAAAGATGAGATCCTTAATATCAAAATATAGGGTTGGGAAGAGCAAACAGCTTCTATGCACTTTCTAATTAATCATTAAAATCACTAAAACCAAGTTATTATAGATGCTAAATTAATTGCATTTGACTCAGCATTCTCTTTTTATTTTTTGCTTATTACTCTCAGCAATCTAAATAAATTGTCGCTTATGTTGCCCAGAGCCCATAAGGTACTTATCAGAGTTTTACCAGATCTTCCTGTTTATGAATGGCAGTGTATACTTTTATATTTTATCACAGTGATAACTGTGATTGTGGCCTGACCTACAAAAAAACTTATCTCTAATACCTTTCACAATGACATGAAAATGCAAAATTTCAGAGGAAACTACTGTATAATATTGACAAGAATTATATGGCTGGACAACAACAAAAAAAGTCAAATGTAATGTAATGAAACCCAAAAATTTGCCAGGCCGGATGGCATATGCCTGTGGTCTCAGCTGGCTTAGGAGGCTGAGCCAAGAGGATCACTTGAGCCCAGGTGGTCAAGGCTGCAGTGAGCATGCTAGTGATTACATCACTGCACTCAGCCTGGGTAACAGAGTGAGATCCTGTTTAAAAAGAAAAAAACAAAAGAAAAGGAAATAAAATCATGAACCGAAAAGGTGTACTTTGATCAAAGTGGTAAAAGGCAGATCAATGAAATCTTTTTTTAAAAAAAAGATAGCATCTAAAGATGTTGTTTTAATTATAAAATAATTAAATCCACAGATGAAAATGTTTATGATTTATATAAAATACAGTCCTTAATTCCAATACATTCATGCAGCATTCACTATGCCAAAGGTACTGGACTAAGTAGTACGTGGGATCAAAGACATAACAGGCATAGATCAGCATGTCTAAGATGACCGTTATCTGCTGAGAATACAAAGAATGATTTTTAATCAGATAGGATGCTCCCCAAATCAATTGGGCTCATTCATTCATTCATTCAATGAGCATTTTATTAAAGACACCAGATTCTAAACACTATGATACAAAGATGAATAAGATGTAATCCATTCCATCAAGATACTCACTTAAGATTCAGTTAAAAGACAAACGCATTAAAAGTTATCACACTATGGAGAGTACAAGGACAGGAGCAGGCCATAGCTGCTGGGTGAACGTACAGAAAGGGCACCTAATTCAGATGAATGAGGTCAAGAAAGAATTCTCAGAGGAAGACATGCTTGGGTTGAGTTTTAAAGAACCACCAACACTTACTAAAAATGCTTAGGACAGCTGGGGATGGAGCTGAATCAGTAAAATAGTAAAATATATAAAGGCACAGACAGGAAGCACAGTGGGTTGTTCAGCATAAAGGCTTAAGTTTAGGATGCAAATTAGAAAGTATTAAGAGCAAATATTAATGAGGTGAACAGAGATCACGAAATGCCAACATTATAAATTTGCCTAAAAACAATGAAGTAAATACATTTTTATGTCTAAATATTTCAGAATAGTATAACACTTCCAGGAAAAAATATATATATAAATTTAAAATGAAAGAAATGTGTTCATCACAAATAGAATATGGATATACAACCACAACTGGATATTCATGACCTTATATATTATTTTAATTGGATGGAAAAAAAAATGCTGGCTCAACACATCATGCTGACACTTATCCTCCTTTCAAGCTATGTCTCTATGCTGCAGAGTATATTCAAGTACACTGTTCTATTTTCTATACCTCAAAGGCAAATTCAACACCGTGACTTACAGTTATAGCAACAAGATTCTAATGTTTTCATCCAGATGTAATAGACAAAGTAAGTTGCATCCTGCCAGGACTAAGAAAATTAAAATCTGTCAAAATGTCAATGTGTATCTTTCTTAAACCACAATTTATATGCAAATATGCAAAATTCCTCTTAGAAAATAGAAAAGTCATAAATATCTTCTTGCTAATTTGGCAATAGTGATATCATTTGAGGAAGAAAATTATGGGTAGAACAAAAAAGGTAAAAATGGTTGACACCTATTAAAAATAAAATATACTAACTCACGTATTACACATGGATAAACTATGAAAAAAAAAGATTCTAGTAGGTTTTAACTGGACAAGACTGGAACGGATAAAGTTATATTTAAAATTTACATGTGTCAGTTTATATTCTTTGACACAAACAAGCATAGCAATATTCTCTTTATATTCTTCTTTCAAGGCTCTTGTGACCAAAAGCTCTGGCTGTATAAATAAGTCTTACAAAAGCAGAAGTATCCTAAAATGAATAAATAGAAGGTGCTAAATAGTTTTTGAACTGAACCTCACTCCCATCATAATGCATGATGTTCTATACTTAACAGGACACAAGATATAAATGTTTATTTCACGAGTGAACACCAGGTACCTGAGACTAACTGGTTATATATAATAAAATCCCAAAGATGACTCATTGTTAGTAACAGTTTTCTTTTGCTGTTATGAATTTTCTGTCGGTAACTTAAATATCAAAATCTTATTATACTTTAGGACAGTGGTTCTCAAATTTTAGTGTGCATCAGATGCACATTGAGGGCTTGTTAAAATATAGATTACTAAGCCTCATCACCGAGCTTATGACTCAATAGGTCTGGGAATTAACACTTCAGGATTAATTATTACATCATCAAACACCTACATCCCAAAGGCAGCAGCAACATCAAGCTGTTCAGTAAGCTTTATTTCCTATCAAAACCAGAAAGTTTATTATAAGCTAAATAGACTCTAGAAATACTATTTTGCTGGGTAAAATTAACTTCTGTGAAATACCTTGAAATATTATAGAAGCACTACCAACTCTGAGAACAATATGTAAGAATTTAGTAAATCCAGTAGCCAATACTCTTTGGAATGATGTCCTAGGCTTAGATTCCAATCCACACTGTGTCTAAGGGCTGATTCAGATTATTCTCTGATGCCTGAACAGAAGGATGATCAAATCCTGTTGTTGGAATAATGCCACAAGTTTCTCAAGAGAATCTTTAATATAAGATATTGCAGGAACACCTAAAAAGATGGAGTACGAACTTCCCCTTTAAGTCTTATCTTCACTGTAAGACATTAAATGTTAGAATTATGGGGGAGGAAGCCTATATTTTTCACTGATCTCTAGTTATTGGAAGCTACCAATAGCTATCAAAACCAATCAAATAATGAGTGATCAACCGGCTTAAGTTGGTTTTCAACAAGCTTCCATGTGTGTTTATATGTGCGTGCCTGTGTATACATAGTGTGTGTATATACACACAAACATATATTTTCTATAAGACAGAAAATACATACATATATATAGAGAGAGTCATGCGCCACATAACAATGGACCACATATATAATAGTAGGTCCACAAGATTATATTTTTACTGTACCTTTTTCTATGTTTAGATATGTTTAGATACACAAATACTTAACCATCGAGTTACAACTGCCTACAGTGTTCAGTACAGTAACATGCTGTACAAGTTTGTAGCCGAGGAGCAACAGCCTATATCATATACCCCAGGTATGTAGTACACACTAGCCTAGCCTAGCCTAGCCTACTACACTCTATGATGTAAGTATACTCTATGATAGTGCCATATATATATATATGGCACTATCAGTATTTTGAAGAGATGCACTTCCCATAGTGCAGGGAAGCCAAAGGTGTATTTATTATTGAGATACCCTGAAATGACTTTTGCTTTCTTCTCAAGGATTAGAATAGGGTATTACTGACACAGGTTTAAGAACTAATAGATCCTAGAACACATTCCTTTACACATCCTGTACACATTCCTTTACACATCCTGTACACATTCCTTTAAATGGAAGTATATAAATGGTGCATATTTTTGTAGAAAGGTGAAATTAGCTCCAGGTATAAAAGGATTACGGCATAGCAAGAAATGAGCTTAGATCTGGCAAGAAGTTACCATGTGTGGACAACTGCATAGGCAGTTTATGACCCCATTGGGGACTCTAAAGGACCACAGGAAGCTATTTTTAGATATACTACATTATTTCTACTCTATATGGCATTACCATGTCCAATAAGCTTTTGTATTACTGATCAAATAAACTGGGGACTTAATTTTAACTTACAATATGTGGTTTCTTCCCACAGACCCATGACCCACATGGAATACAGCAATTACCTAATCTAGCAAACTTCTGTATTTAATGTGCCATTTCTATTTATTTATACAGACACTAACCTATCATTATGGTTAATCTCAATAAATATTAAACAAAGTCTCTATATGCTTATACAGGTATATCTATATAACAAAGATGTAATGATTCAAGTGGCCATTTTTAATACTGTTACATGGGGATCTCTGATCACACACAACAAATAGCAAAAGTAACTGTAACATAAAATTGGATATTCTGTCATTATCTATAGGCTAATAAACCATAATGTCCTGAGTTAATTCTAAAAGGAAGGGAAACTTAAAGTATAAAAGAGGACAGTGTTGGCAGTATACTGAAAATCAGATACAACTTCATAATTCTTTGGAAGATTTTTATTTCTTCTTCTGCCACTGACTTGCAGAAAAATAAGTCTCTTAGCTTCTGCACATAACAAATGGTAAAATAGATAATATTTCTGAAGTGCTATTAAGTAAAACTGAGAATTAACATTAAATTACACTTTTGAAAATGTAAAATACCTCTGCCACGCCACAGCTTTTTCATACAGTTTTTAAAAAAGAACAAAAAGACTACGTTAAAATCAAATTCATTCTATTTGAACAAGCAACAATAACAAGAAAAGCATAGTGTGCTATTTTACATTACATCTCCTTGTAGCCATTGTAATTCACAGGCTAGCTCTAATACATACATTGAAATCTATTTATATTTGTTCTCCTTCAGACAGCTTTGCCTAGAATACTGATCTCCAAACTAAACAACCATTTTGTTTCATTATTTTATCTAAATCAGGGGTTTCCAGTCTTTTGGCTTCCCGTGGCCACATTGGAAGAAGAAGAATTGTCTTGGGCCACACATAAAATACACTAACAATAGCTGATGAGTTTAAAAACAAATCGCAACAAAATCTCATTATGTTTAAGAAAGTTTACGAATTTGTGTTCAAAGCTGTCCTGGGCCACATGCGAGTTGGACAAGCTTGAGCTAAATGAATTAAAAGACATCAATATAACAATTTCAAAAACAAACAAAAGAAATCACACTGAAATACAAATTTGCCTAAAAGAAATGTAAGAAATAGCCCAGGGTAATTTTTTTCTAAAGAATTTGTAGCGGATGTGTGCCATCTATAAATCAAGTGATACTGAAATCAATATGCCACAATGGCTGTATTTCTTGCTATTATTTATCTTCAATTATCAAGAAGTTATTGAAGTCATCATCAGCTCAGTAGAGTAAAAGAATAAAACATAAAGAATGTTTAATCAAGCCCCTCAGCTCAACTATTCATATATTATATTAAATAAAATATTTAATAAAAACTTACTTTGCCTATGTAGCATTTATATATGGGAGAAAAACATTCAAATACAAAGTTTAATTTTTACAATTTAGTTATTTAAGATTTAACTTTTTTTTCATATGACACCTTTCTCCAAGAATGGTGTGTTCTTCCCTAGAGGTCTGGGTAGTGATACTGAATAATTAAAATTTCTATATTCTAAATAAAGCTTAGGGTGGGTAATCATAATTCCCATATTTAGAAGCATCAAACAGTTTTAAAAATTGTCTCATATTGTCCAGTTATGAGAGCAGAATTACGAGAAATAAAGCCCATTCTATGCTTCTATTTAACCTAGTATATATTTAACTATTCTGTTTCAATAAACACATTTGTTGAATGTGATCACCTACCCCAATCTACTTTTCTACAATTGTAAATCCTAGACCCAAAGAGGTTAAGTGATTTATCTCAGGGTGAGCAATCACTCTGAAGAATGTGTAAGTTTTCTACATTACCTCATCCATTGTGTTAACTATTTTACATTAGAAAAAATGAAAACATATTTTCTAGTTCTATGAAAGTATATAAATCATGCATTTTGGATTATCAGCTACCATTATCAGCTAAAAATCTATTTATTGAGGGCCTACTAATAAACTAAAATTATTCTGCATATTTTTAAATTTCATTTTAAACCTATTGCAAAATAGATATTATTGCCATTTTTAAAGTGAAGACACTGAAGATCAAACAGCCCCCTTACATGACTTTTTTAAGATCACTAAGTTAGTAAGTGGTCGACTTGGGATCCAAACCCAAATCTGAGAAGCCCAGGCCCTTCATTTCACTAGATTGTTCCTTTCTAAGCACACCAGATCAGATCTCCTCCACCTAAGAGCCACTTCAGCACTAAATGCAAGGTGTCTCTAGTAGACAGAGACACAAAAACATCAGAATAATTGAACACATAATAAAAGCAAGAAGAAATGAGGTAAAATGTAAGCTTATAAAGATATATATAGTAAGACTAGGCGCAATGGCTCACATCTGTAATCCCAGCACTTTGGAAGGCTGAGGCAAGAGGATGCTTGAGCCCAAGAGTTCCAGACCACCCTGGGCAACATAGGGAGATCTCATCTATACAAAAAAAAAAAAGTTTTTTAATTAGCTGGGCATAGGCTTGGCATGGTGGCTCACGCCTGTAGTCCCAGCACTTTGGGAGGCCTAGGTGGACAGATCATGAGGTCAGGAGATAACACGGTAAAACCCCATCTCTACTAAAAATACAAACATTAGCTGGGTGTAGCAATGCATGTCTGTAATCCCAGCTACTCAGAAGGCTGAGGAAGGAGAATCACTTGAACCTGGGACGTGGAGGTTGCAGTGAGCCGAGATCATGCCACTGCACTCCATCCTGGTGACAAAAGCTAGACTCCACCTCAAACAAAACAAAACAAAACAAAAAAAATAGCTGGGCATCATGGCGCACACCTGTGTTCCCAGCTACTCGGGAGGCTGAAGTAGGAGGATCGCTTGAGGCCAGCAGATTGAAGCTGCAGTAAGCCATGATTGCACCACTACACTCCAGCCTTAGAAACAGAACAAGACCCTGTCTCAGAAAAAAACAACAACAAAAAAAAAACACAGAAACAAGCACAAAAGATGTACAGTAAAACAAGAGCCTAAGAATAATATCAATATTTGGACCTTTATTTCAGAGCATGTCCATATCAACATGTAACATGCCTAACAATTCAGAGACTACAAAAGACAAGACTTAATGATGAAAACATCCTGGTTCACACAAACCTTTGTTTTTCTATAAAAGATAGGAGAGCAAACTATGTAGGTTTTGCGGCTACAAATGGCCTCTTACATGTTCTGCTTTGAATTTGTTTTTGATCCAACCATTTAAAAATGTAAAACCATTCTTAGACTGGAAGCCACTAAGAAAGAAACAAACAAAACAAAAACAGAGAAGGGTAGACTTATCCCACTGGCCATACTTTGTCAACCCCTGTTAAAGCTAAGCAAACCAAAGAAAGCAGACAACTATCTGCAGCAAGTGAGCTATTATAAGGATCTGTAGTGAGGAGAAAGTCAAATTTAATTTACATTTGAATAGTTGTGATTATTTATATAAAAGCTATACTTACTTGTGGCTGTTAACTAATTCCATTTGTATTTTTATCTATATTTTGAAAACTGAATTATAAAGTATTCATCAAAAATATCTGCTTCTGGCTCATACCTGTAATTTTAGCACTTGGGGAGGCCAAGGCAGGCAGATCAATTGAAGCCAGGAGTTCGAGATCAGCCTGGCCAGCATGGCAAAAACCCGTCTCTATTAAAAATAGAAAAATTAGCCAGGCACAGCAGTGTGCACCTATAATCCCAGCTACTCGGGAGGTCGAGGCAGGAGAATTGCTTGAACCCGGGAGGTGGAGGTTGCAGTGAGCAGAGAATGTGCCGCTGCACTCCAGTCTGGGCAACAGAGTGAGAGTGTGGGGTAAAAAAAAAGAGGAAGGAAAGAAGGAAGCGAGGGAGGGAGGGAAGGAGGCAGGGAGCTTCTAAGTGAATAGAGCTATCAGCTTGTCATTAAATAAACAAAAGGTCAGACTATCCAAAAAGTATCCTATTTGGATATCCTATCAAAATGGGATTTTCTGTACTCATAGCTATGAAATTAACGCCCATGTATGAAAGATTACATATGTACTATATACATATAATTACAGGAAAAAGTCACACATAAATGAAATTAAAGGCAAGTTCAAAATAATCCCTGAGTACAATAATTTAAAGTCTTGCCAAATGCAATCACTCTAAATCGGAAGAGGAGAGAGAGAAAAGGAAGGAAGAAAGGAGGGAGAGAGAGGAAAGGAACTTCAACAACTTCATTACTTCATTTTTAAGTAATGGTAAATTTCTTTACTACTTGCAAATTTATACCCTTGGACATAGCCATCCAGAGGCACTCCTAGACTATTAAAACAGTAAAATAAAATAAATAAAATAAAATAAAATAAAATACAGGAATGAAGAGGAAAAAGAATTAGCTTTATATGAATTAGAAAACATTTCATAGAAAAAAACACTGGCCTTTGGAATCCAGTAACCAAAGCCATCATCCACAAAAAGAGTATAAAATATTAATCTGGCAATATCTATGAAATAAATGAAGTATCCATTCAGTAACCCTGCCTTCAAGCCACGCTTATGATTCCTCCTCAGAGGACATGTTTCACAGAATCTGCTCATTATTTGCCCCTTCAGTCTTTGTACTAGGAATCAAGGGAAGCAAGACATTGAGCCACAAACAGTGAAGTTTACTGTGATTGAAATGTTTAGTCTGAAATCGTGTGGTAACAATTAATAACCAGATTAGCATTCTTATTGCTGTAAAAATGCTACCCACCTCAATTCTAGAACATTTTAAAACAGACAAGAGGCACCATTTAAAGCTTTTCATGTTTAATTGAAAATAAATTATTCTGCAATACCTAGAGTCAGACTCTTTCAGCTCTTACTGGTTTTAGCACTTACTATGTAGTGTGAGGCAAATCACTTAACTTCTAAATAAGATAATTTATGTAAAGTGTTGGTACACAATGAAAACTTTGATGCTATTACCGAGCACAATGAAACATGTTAAAAACACATGATCCCTGCTGTGGTGCTTGACTGTAGGATGCCCCCGCTGATTTTTATCTTCTGGTGTTCAAGACCTTGGAAAATCCCCTCCCCAAGTGTAAATGGGACCTGTGATTTGCTCTAATCAATAGAATATTGCAAAGATGATGGAATGCATCTTCCACGATTGTGTTTAAAAAGACTGAGACTTTATCTTGTTAGCAGATTCTCTTCCTTGCTGGTTTTGATGAAGCAAGCTATGGTGTGAGCTGCCCTCTGGAGAGGTTCACTTGGAAAGGAACTGAGGGCAGCCTCTGGCAGACAGCAAAAAACTGAGGCTCTTAGTCCAAACACCACCAAGAAAGTGAATTCTGCCAACAACCATATGATTTTAGAACTGTATCCTTCTTCAATTGAGCCTTAAAATGAAACTGCAGACCCAGTCAACACCTTTTGTACCTTTGTGAGGGAACCCAAAGCAGAGATGCCACCTAAACTGTGCAAGAACTCCTAATCCACAGAAACTGTGTGATAGTAAGTTTGTATTGTTTTATACCACTAGATTGGTAATCTGTTGCACAGCAAAAGATAACTAATATACCATTTAACAGGCTAGATATAAACAATCAGATGTATTTTATTCTCTAATAGTTCTAAAGAACCTAAAATAAATAATTAAAAAATAAACAAATGAATCACTAAACCTGACTCCCTATTTTTCTTTTAGACATGGGGTCTCACTGTGTTGCCCAGGATGGAGTACAGTGGCTATTCACAAACACGATCATTGGGTACAACAGCCTGGAACTCCTGGACTCAAGTGATCTTCCTGCCTGAGCTTCCCTAGCAGTTAGGACTACAGGCTTGTGCCACTGCATCCAACTTGGACTCCCTTTTTTATGCCACAGTTTATCCAGTGCCTTTCGCTAAGCTTTGCAATTTCCCTCCTATTGGTAATATTAATGGTTTATACTTTTTGATTTATAAAAAATTTTACTTTCTCTTCAAAATCATATAGCTATCTCCAGAAGTCTTGCACATGTATTATTTTCCAAATGTTGAAAGTTTCCTTACTCTAATTTTCTTTTCTTGGTGGTGATTTTTATATTATATATGAATACATTAATATGAATGAGGACAGTGATTATGACTCCTAATGAGAAGGCATGATCTTACCTTACATTCCACATAACCGGTTTCTACTGAACCATCTTTGTTGTGGGTAGGGAGTAGGCAAAGCTTGAAATGAAGGAGAAAAGAAATTTTTCTCGCTGGGCGCGGTGGCTCACGCCTGTAATCCCAGCACTTTGGGAGGCTGAGGCAGGTGGATCACGAGGTCAGGAGATCGAGACCATCCTGTCTAACACTGTGAAACCCCATCTCTACCGAAAAATACAAAAAATTAGCCGGGCGTGGTGGCGGGCGCCTGTAGTCCCAGCTACTCGGGAGGCTGAGGCAGGAGAATGGCGTGAACCCGGAAGGCGGAGCTTGCAGTGAGCCGAGATCGCGCCACTGCACTCCAGCCTGGGCGACAGAGCAAGACTCCATCCCAAAAAAAAAAAAGAAATTTTTCTCTACATGATAGACTTCTAGCTGATACTATAAATAAGAATAAATTTCTACAGCCCTATCCCTCCCCACTGAGCCAACTCCAAATACACAGACTTCCCTATTCATTATGACAAGATAACCTTTTACAAGAAACTCCCTGATCCAAGTAACAGAGAGTCCACTGGGACAGACAGGTTTTCAATGGTAAATGTGTATTCTGCTGTTGTTGAAAAGAGTATTCTGTAAATGTCAATTAGGTCAAGCTGATTGAAGAAAATGCTATACACATCAGCTATATCTTCACTGATTTTCTGCCTGCTTAATCTTTCAATTACCGTAAGAGGGATGCTGAAGTCTCTAGCTACAATAGTGAATATATCTTTTCTCCTTGTCTCACATATTTTGCCTCAGGTGTTTCACACTTTGTTGTTATGTGCATACATGTTAAGGACTATTATGTCCTCATTACTCCTTTATCACTACAGAATGACCCATCTTTATCACTGATAATTTTCCTTGCTAAGTTTGCTTAATGATAAATGGGGAAGAAAGGAATCTGGTAGAGAAAGAATGTACATTATAGTCTATGGTCTAGTCTACTGGACCCATATACAACACACGCAAAGGGTGTTAGGAAAAAAAGGATTGTTGCACATTTTCTGTGAAAAAGCAGTGACTTTTACAGCCACCATACCAACATGATTAAGAATGTGGAATATGGAGCAAGACAGCCTAGATTTGAACTCCAGATTCATCACTCACAGTTGTACACATTTCAGCAAGCTATTTGACTGTACTTCTCTGTCTACATCTATAAAACGGGGATAATGTAAGTACTTACTCATAGGTCTGCGTTAGGGATTAAATAAGTTCATATATATACAAAGCTTAGAATGTGACCTGCTACATAGTAACACATATTAACAGCTGTTGTTTTTGTTGTCTTGCTGTTCCTGCTTGCTGCTAATGTTACTGTTAGGACAATTGAGATGCTAGGAGTGAAAGAAGCTAACAGCTTTTCTTGCGTTGTTTCCCACTGCACTCCAACACCTAGTTGATGGGGTGCCACGTGAGACCTTGAGAAAAGTGTCATAAAATTATGATTATGAGTTGCAACTCTCCTATGAATAGGATTATAAGCCATTCACTGTGCCTATACACTGGTAGGCCTAGCTTTACAAAAACTTGTAAGACTATGGGCAAAGTGGATTGTTAAATCTTGAATCCAAATTCACTAAAAGTCTGCTATTTTATAAAGACTATTTTACCTTTTATCTTCTGTGTAAACCTAGATTTTCATATATTGAGTTTAAGTGGGGTTATACTTTTCAGTACACATGAAAAGGCAGGTAATAATGCTATATATCACAGTGTTCTAAAGAGAACAACTGATATAATACTTTTGTTGCCTGAAAACTCCTTCCTTGGCATTTTTCCATGTAAACTTTACTTCCATGTAAATATGTGTGTGTGTGTGTGTGTGTGTGTACATATATATTCAAGTCTTGGGTGTGAAGAGGAAAATTAAGACAACATAACAAATGATGATGAAAGTAGCATTATATTCTAAATGTGCTTTTATTCTACCAAGGTTCTGTCCCTAATAAAACCTAGTAATGACAATAGTATGTAAAAATACATGTGATTCTATATGCTTCTCTACATATAACCAATTGCTATATTCATAGAACAGGTTTGGTGGTTGAAAAACAAGTTTTCCTACCATGTGAGATTCTTACTGGCCCCGTACCTAAGAATATGTTGATGCTGTTCCCACACTTCCTTCTCTGCAAGTCCACAGTGTTTAGGGAAACTATGGATCATCTGAAGTGCATGGAGAAATTTTTACTTTGTGCCACCATTTTCTGGCAATCACCTCTATGTGCATGATTCCCAAAGGCATATTTCTCTCTCACCCTAGCTTTTTTCCTGAATTCTAGACTCACTTTTCAACTTTCTTTTGGATAGGTTCAGCAAGCACATCAAGTTCAACCTATCTAAAAAATCTCATCCTGGTCTTTCTCCTAACAGGTTCATTATATCAGTCATTGAAAAAGATTACTGACAGTTACTGGTTAAAAAGAAAAATTTCAGCCAAATTAAATTTAAAGGAGTTTAATTGAGCAATGTACGATTCACAAATCCAGCAGCACCCAGAATCACAGCAGATGCAGAGAGACTCCAGTGCAGCCACATGGTAGAAGATTTATAGACAAAAAAAGGGGAATGATATACAGAAATCAGAAGTGAGGTACAGAAACAACTGGATTGGCTACAGATCAGCATTTGCCTTACTTGAACACAGTTTGAACGCTCAGCAGTGTGTGAATCGTTGAAATATGGCTGCTGGGATTGGGAAAGACTCAGCTGTTGTTACAGGAGCATATTCCTAAGTCAGGTTTTCAATCTTGACTACCTATTAAGTTAGGTCACAGTTTATCCACTAGAACTCAAATATAGAAGTACGAAGTCCTTCTGCGACAGTATTTAATTTGCTTTAACATGACAAACTTTGAATCCACTTAAACTCTTCCTTTCCTTTACCACACAATTAAGATATATAATAGAAGGTTAAAAGGGAATCAAAGGAAAGCCTGAAGAACCAGGTTATTAAAAGGGCAAGAACCAGAAGGCTCTAGAGATCTGGGCACAGGAACGAATGGAAATCTTGTACGTCAGCAACACTGGGATAAATGAACTCCACTTTTAATACAGGTAGAGTATATGTAGTTATAAGTAGAATACAGTATAACATGGCAAATCTATTCTCATACTCATTGTAATAATGACAATAAGCACTCCCCCCAACCCCCAGAAAAAAAAAAAAACAACTTGCAAATATAATCCTTTTAAAGCATTAGAGAGCTGTGGAAGTGAGGGATTAAATTAACTAAAATTCCAGAGAAGGCTGAACTAGCTAGCTATGTTCTTACTTGGGAAGCATTTGCTGATTCTGGGTAGGGATCACACAGAACAGTGGTGTGAAAATTTGGAAACTGCAAGAGCAGTAAACACATAGCCAGTTTTCTCCATGACTGATCTGCTGGATTCTATAGCTCCAAGGCAAGACAGTAATTTTAACACAGGATGAAATGTCTCATAGTCTTATGATATTTACAAGACAAAGTCCTGCTTGAGGCCTACCTTAAACTCACAGCTAGTTTTCTCTTCAATGTATTTCAAATTCAGATGCTGCATGGAGCAAGAGACCAAAGAGCAAAGCTCAAAACCTCTGAAGGGCAGAAGAAATGTCCTATACTTCACCCAAATTGTCAATAAAAAGTCTAGAAGAATTATACCTGAGTAACAAGGAAGAAACAAAGTGGGCAAGGTTCTACTAAAACTACAACATAGCCATGTTCAGTCACTGACTGTACTGGATTGAAATATTAAGCCCACTCTCCAACAGAGAGAAAAGCCTCTGTAGCCTCAACAGTGCCATTATATACAACATATAAAATTTAAAATTACAAGACATGCAAAGAGGCAGAAAATTTGACTAATAATCAAAATAAGTATCAAAAGAAATCAATCAAATGGTGATCCATGAAATTGAAATTAGCAGAAAATATAATAGTTATATTAGAATAACTATTTAAGAAATTAAAAGAAATATGGACAAGACAGATGAAAAATGGAGAATTCCAAAGAAATGTGAAATTATCAAAATGAATCAAGTGAATATTTTAGAATCAAAATATATTAAAACATTGCTAACTGTGTGTGTTTAACGGCACAATAAACAAAACAGAAGACAGGTGATATAAGTTGGAAGCCAGTTCAATAGAAAATAATACAAAATAAAGTGCAAAGAGAAATTAGATTATTAAAGACGCATAAAGGCATGTGAGATACCACAAAAATAAATTTAATAATACATATAGTTGGAATTCCATAAGGAAAAAATAGAAAACAATGGCTTCAGAAGCAGTATTTGAAGAACTAATAGCTGAGGGTTTTCCAAAACTGATAAAATACATCAACTCCCAGATTTAAGCAGCTCAGTGAACTTCAAGCTGAATAAAAACAAATAAAGCGATATTTAGGCACTCATAGTCAACTGCTTAACACCAAAGGCAAAAAAGAAAAAAAAAAACAGTAAACACAGTCAAAGAGAAAGATATACTTCTTAAAATTGTAGACTTCTCAGAGATGTGAAAGGCAGAAATCAATGAAATGACATACTTAAAATGCTTTTAAAAATAATTGCTAAACTAAATTCTACACTCAATAGAAGTATCTAACAAAATGAAAGTTAAAAGTTTTAAAAGAAGAGAATCTGAATTTATTGCTATCAAACCTGCACTATAAATACTATAGGATATTATTAAGGCTGAAGAAAATGATTCAACATTAAAGAACTGTAACAGGGAGGAATAAAGAACACTAGAAAGGATAAATATGTGACCAATTATAAAAGAATATGGATATTTATAAAAATTAATAAATCTGAATAACTTAATTAACCAACCTAACTTAAATGACATATATACTAGATCAGACTCAGCAACAAGAGAATACACATTTCTTAAGCATTCAACAACATAAGTCATTTGCTGAGCCATTAAATAAATTTCAAAGAACTGAAATACAGAATATAATTCTATCTGGTTGAAGAACAAACTAGAAATCAAAATCTGAAAGATAAACAGAATAGCCCAATTTGGAAATTAAGTAACAACTACTAAATAACCTATGGGTCATAGAAAAAAAAATCACGATACAAATTTTAAAATATTTTAAATTAATGACAAAAATAGAACATCATCAAAACTTATGGAATACAACTCAAAGCTGTGCTTAGAGAAACTTAAAGCTTTCCAGGACATAAAAGAAAATAAAATAGAAAACAGATATACAATAAAGAAAAAAAAAAGCACAGAGGTTGGTTCTTTGAAAAAGCAAATTAAATTGATAAACTGTTAGCAAGATAAAAGGAGAAAACACAACCAATATTAAGAATGAAAAAGGAGACATTACTATAGATATACGAATATGGAGAAGAAAATAAAATGGCGCTAAGAACAACTTTATGCTAGAACATTTGAACATGCTGATAAAATGAACACATGCTTTGAAAAACACATTTCACCAAAATTGACATAAGAAAAAAAAATAGAAAAGCGGAACAGTCCAATTTCTATGAAAGACACGAAATCCAGAATCTAAAATCTTCCCATATGTTCTCCTTCTTTGCCACCACCCTTCCCCACAAAAAGACTCCAGGCCCAGATAACTTCACTGGTAGAATTATAATATTTAAAAGAGAATGAATATCAATTTTACATAAACTTTTCCAGAGAACAGAATTGGCCTGCATAATATTGATAACCTGAAAGACATCACAAGAAGGAAAAATTATAAATAAATATCTCATTAATATAGAAAAAATCTAAAACAAAATGTTAGCAAATTTAATCCAGTAAATATTAAAAAGTTACAAGAAATTCCAGGGAGAGAATATCTGCTTTATCAGCCCGATCAGGATAGGAATGTTGTTCCCACTGAAATGTTCTCAGGGAAGGAGTATCTTTCATTATATCTTAAAAATAAGATATTCTTGATAACATGAGGAATAATGGATACAAGATTGAAAAAGCAAAAGACAGATATAATGAAAGGTTATAATTAGATAGCAGGTGCTGTACACATTCCAATCCATCTCACTTGCTTTAAGAATATATGTATACTTCTTATATGAGAGACAAGCAGTTATAGAGAAGAAGGTCTAGAGCAAAATCTTCCAACCAACCAACCAACTAGAATGAAGGCAGCCCACTTTTTAATACAATCTTCTCAAACAACAGTAAAACATGACCTGTGAAGAACCACTTCAGTTTCCTTTCTACCCAACTCAGTATACTTCTGTTGCCTGGGACAAATTTTTCCACCAGAAGATTTATGCTTTGTCTGTAATCCATATTGGCAGATGATACACAGCTCAGAAAAATAGGTAATCAGAAATTAATCATACATTCTTTGTGGTTTTTAAATTTACAGTTTTACAGCTAGCATCTAAATTCCTGAAGAAATCTCTTCTCCTTTCCTAGACCAAACAAACAAAAAAAACTTTATTAATCGGTCAAAAGGCCAAAAGCCACATTTGAATTTTTTTAAGTTCTGTTCTCAAAAGTAAATGTCCCTAAAATAACAAGGATTAGGTTAAAAGGAAAGTTGTCAATTAATCACATTTTAGATTTTACAACTCCATGAGACTGACACCCAACCAGGTTGAGGTTCACTGCTCAAGGGGGTTTCTGCAGAAACCAACAATTTTCTGGGTGTTTTCTGGTAAATTTCAACTCTGGGAAGCAATGTGGCTGGTTCAAATCCCAAAGAGCAAAAAATTCTGTGAGCAAATAGCTATTTCACATTACTAAATGTTGAAACAAAACAAACATGAAGCATAAAAGGACTGAGAAAGTGATAGTTTCTAAATTTTTTAAAGGCCCATGACATGTGTCCTAATATGATACCAATGAACAAGAAAGAAAGATGTCTGGGAAAATCTAAATACCAGCATGTTGAAAACCTAAGCATCAAAGTCAACAGATTCAATCATTAATTTCAGTATAAGTTTACATTACCTCTTACCTAGATTAATACTTTAAGAGTTTCCCAAGAAATATCTTAACTCCAGTCTGGCACATGCACCAAATCCACCTGAAAATCTAAATCTTCCTCAACCATTTTTACTGTGTCATTCCTCTGCTGAAAAACAACTATGGTTCTCTATTATCTATCAATCGGGTCTATACATAACTCTTGCTATGTAAGCCCACCATGATTTGACCTAATCCAATTATGCATTCTTTGTAGTTTCATCAGCCAAGATGCAGTATCTATTTCTTCTATTTTTGTATATGGGTAGGCCTCTTGACTTGCAATGAACAGAATGTGGCAGAATTGACACTGTGTTACTTCTGATGCTCAGTCTCATGAGGCCATGCAATTCCTGTTGTCTTCCTCTTGGAACACTACCATGTAAGAAATCTGGGCTATCCTTCCAGAAAAGAAATATGGAAGCGAGCCAGTAATGGTCAACCTAATTGCCAAATATGTAAGTGAGGTCATTTTGGACTGCCCAATCACAACCAAGCCACCAGATGACTGCAGCCACACGAGTGACCCTGTTTATAATTAGAAAAAAACCCTAGCTGAAGTTAACCCAAATTGGAAAAATCAAGGGCAAATAAATGACTGTTTTATGCTACTATGTTTTTGTTTTTTATTATATTATACCATATTTTATATTACTAATAAATATAATTTTGTGTTTATATATTTTTAAAAAACGATTTTTTCAAAGAACTTATTAAAAGAAAACAGTTCAATTATTTAAAATAGGCAACAGATTCTTTGGTGAAGTGAATAAAAACTTCACCAAAGTTGACATATGAATGGCAAATAAACACATTAAAAAATGGCCAGTATCATTCATTACAGAAATACAAATTGAAACCTCAATGAGATAGTATTACATATCTATTACAATGGCTAAAATAAAAATAACTGACAACTGCAAATGCTGGGTAGGAGGAGAGCAAGTAGAACTCTCAAGAATTTCTGGTAAGAATTTCAAAATGGTACAGGTACTCTCGAAAAACAACTGAGCCGCTTCTTATAAAGTTAAATATGCAGTTAACATATGATCAGCAGTACCTCTCCTAGTGGGAGTGCCCAAGAGAAATAAAACTATGGTCATACAAAAGTTTATGGAACAAAGGTTAATAGTGACTTTGTTCACAACTGCCCCAAAATGGAAATAACCTCACATTCTTGAATTGGTGAATGGATCAAAAAAAAAAAAAAAAAAGTGATAGATCTTGCTATGATTTGGATGTGGTTTGTCCTCAACAAAACTCATGTTGAAATTTGATCCCCAACATGGCAGTGTTGGGAGGTGGGACCTAGTGGGAGGTATCTGGGTTATGGAGCTAGATCCCTCATGAATAAATTAATGCTCCTCCTTCAGAGATGACTGAGTTCTCCCTCTCATGGGAATGGAATAGTTACCAAAAGAGCAGGTTGTTTAAAAAAGTCTGGCTTCCTCGGTTTCTGTCTTGCTTTCTCTCTTATCATGTGATCTCTTTATACATGCTTACTCTCCTTCCACTTCCTACCATGAATTGAAGCAGCTTGAGGACCTCATCAGATGCAGCTGTTCAATCTTGGACTTTTCAGCCACCAGAATCATGAGCCAAATAACTTCTTTCTCTATGAACTATCCAGTGTCAGGTATTCTGTGATAGCAACGCTAAATGGGCTAAGACACATCAGTATAATGGAATACTACTCAACATTTAAAAAGAATAAAAATACTACTCAGCAATAAAAAAGAATGAACTACTAATACAGACAATAATATTGATGAATCTCAGAAACATTATGGTAAGTGAAAAAAGACTCAAAAGGCTACTTACTACGTAATTCAATTTATATGACATTCTGAAACAGTAAAAAAGTGTGACAGAAAGCAGACCAGTAAGTGCCAGGAACAGGAGGTGGGGACAGAATATGACCATAAGAGGGAACAACAGAATTCTAGAGAGCGGTAGAATTCATCTATAATTTTTGTGATGGTTACGTGACTAAGTATTTGCCAAAACTCACAGACATCTATGATAAAGTGAGTGAATTTTATGTACGGACATTACTCATCAATAGATCAGATTTACACAAATACACTGCAACCTCCTATATATCGTGCTTGTACATTTGCATCCCTCTGAGATATATTTAAATTACTTTCCTAAATTTCTAACACTATCAACAAAATCCACAAAACTCTACTGAAAGATTTGTTAATTGCTTTTCAAATTATTGTCTTGAATCTACAAAATCTAAAAAATTGTAGTTCCAAGCTTCTGTGTTGCTTTCCAACTCCAATCCATATGCCTTATCGCAAAGAAATGACCTAGTTATAAACATCTGAACTAATCCTTTGTAGTCTGACTTGTGAACACATTTTCTCATAAGAAAAAGACATAACAAATTAAGTACAAAATATTAACTTAATTACTATAAGGGGAAAAAAAATTCCAATGCTAGTAGCACCTCCATTTCTCTTCCTTTCATGCCAGAGGGCTCTAAAACGACATCCCTTTGGAAGAAACACAAACAGCCCCAGCAGTAAAGTCAATGAAAGGGCCCAAGGAGGCTTTCTTCCCTAATGAGGGAAAATAACTATAAACTATTTTCCTGAAATTATATTCCCTTATATAAACACGGGCTCATTGGCTTTTGAGTCTGTTTTCAGACTGTAATTACATGGTAATACCATATGACTTAGGGGATTCAGCTCTTAGAATTAGTCTCTACATTTAAATGTAGTGGTTAAGAAATTAATTTCAACATATAAAAATATAAAGAAAGTGACTTAATAGACCTAAAGATTTTGCAGAAAGAAAAATCCATACTAAAGGCAAGCTTTCCCTTCAAACAACAAAAACAAGACATTTGGCAGTCAGAAATGAACAAACTGAAATATCAGTATTGAAGATGGAACCACAAGAAAAGTGAGCAATTATTTATTAGCCTAACTTGTTAAGGGGAAAAATATTTTTAGGAATAAAATTCCCATAATATAGAACGAAATTTTACTACAATCAAAGCAAACTCCAAAATCAACTAGAATAGTAGCTATTCTTGGTGATCTCATACGTCTCATACTAAGACGTTAAGGTCACTGATTTCTCTGTTTTCTGCTCAGGAAGGCAATACAGTTATTCAGAGTTTAGGTTTTGGAGTCATACTACTGGGATTCAAAGTAGGCTCTACCACTTGTGAAAAGTGTGACCTTCAGCAAATTAAATTACTTAACATCTCTATAATTCTTAATCTGTAAAACGGTTACAAAAATGGTACTAACATCTCAGAAAGATAGTGTGAAATTCAATGAGATGATCCATGCAAAGTCCTTGGCACAGTACCTGGCATGTAATAAATGACAGCTATTATTACTAACCCCTAAATTATCAATCTTTAGAATGAATAAGACTCTACTGAAAGATCACCTTTCTATATGATGTTCCCTGAGTATCCCAAGTAGGAAAGAAAATAATAGACAAATTCAAGAAGTTCTATCCACTTTCTAATCCCTGACTGCTTGCTATCTTCTTGAATGGTACTACAACAAATGACAAGAATAATGTTTCATTCATTTTTGTCTTAACACCTAGCATTGCCTTTCAAAGGACATAAAAGGACCCAAATAATATTATGGTGAAGAAAAAGTTGTAACTGTAGACAAAGGGAAAAATCCGAGTTCTAAACAAAGAGTGAATGGCAGTGAGAGTAGAAAATGAGAGGACCATGGGCATCCTCTCTATAGCATCAAGGGTAATTTAACACTGCCAACTACATTCTTCCCTCACAGAATGTTCCTCAGTTTCCGTAACAGCTCTCTCCCTCTATTCTTCCCCAACTATTCTAAAAGCTTTCTGCACAACTGGGTGTTTCCACTTTCTACTCCTTAATTTGTGTTTCTCAAAGAGAAATGAACTTTCAGCTCTTTTTCTCTATACCACTTCCCTTAGGGTTAATTACCACCTCTGAAGTAATGACTCTCAAATCTTCATTTCTGGCTTCTCTAGTTTGAGAGAGCAAGTACTACATGATCATCTTTGCATATAAGACACTAGGTAATGTTTTACCTCAATAACTTTGGAAAAAAATTCAGAGATCGCCTATGTAATATTATGTTTACTTGCTCCCTGAAAATATATAGGAGACTGTGGTTTTCCAAACAATTGATGTCTTCTAATAGATATATGTCACATTTTTTACAGACTAGAAATAACAATGATAATCATTCTCTGCATTCCAGATCCAGTTGTTTAATGACAAACTTTCGTTTCTACATTTTAATAAGTTATAGTTAGACTAACTCAGCCTCCCAGTTATTAGAATATCTTTGTTACAGTTCATATAAAATTTTTAATATACACTAGTTTAAATCATAGTTTGGATTTAATACATCAATTTTTTAATATGTAACTGTAAATGAAATACAAGTACACAAATTAAATGGCATAGTTTTTCTACATTAAAATTCATCTGCAAAATAATGATGCCACTATGGAGAAATTATCTTGGGGTATCACTGGGCCACACTGGAAGAAAAATTGTCTTGGGCCACATATAAAGTACACTAACACTAATGATAGCTGATGAGCTTAAAAAAAAAAAATTAAAAATCTCAGAATGTTTTAAGAAAGTTTACAAATTTGTGTTGGGCCTCATTCAAAGCTGTCCTGGGTCATCTGTGGCCCACGGGCTGTGGGTTGGACAAACTTGCTCTGTATTAAATATACAGAGATAGAAAACCGTCTTTTGGCAAAGACAGCAGGTTATAAAAATAATTAACTATTTTTCCTAGCAGAATGAAGCCCTACACCTAAAAACAAAGTACAGTATTTCATCATTCTTCCTTCAGTATTTTAGGACCTACCGGAGAGATTCGGCCATTCTCCTCAAGTCTTCATTCTGCTGTTTTAAGCGTTCAAGCTTTGCCAGAATCTTGGACAGTTCTCGGCTAGAGTGATCAGGATGGTCATTATCTCGTACCAAGTGACCACCTATATAAAACAGCAAGGTCCCCCAGGCAAAAAGAATGAGCATAATCCAACGCCAGGAACCAGTCCATGGCCGCATTTTCAGATTTTCAACTCACTTCCCTGGAGTCCTGGAGCTCAAAGAATTGAAAACATTGTAACTCTGTTTCTAGTTACTGCACAGGTGGATAGACTTCTGTTGTTTCAACACATGATGCTTCGGACAAATTATTCTCTCTAGTAGTCCTGTGGTGAATCTTTCAAAGAGATCCTTCTGGTGATATGTGTAGGAAGCTTTATCGTCCTGTACTTCATGGACTCTACATGCTGTGGAAAGAGTAAGAAATGTATTTAAATTATTTAAGATATATAAAACAGCATATGCTGAGATTTTTGGAGTTAAAGGAAACACATTGGTGTTGACTGGCCAACAAGCTGGAAGATAACCTAACTGCCTAATAACAAGTAAAGGGTAAAAGCTTTAAATCTGTTAATCTGTATATTAAATCAGCCATGTACGTTAGTGCTCTACCAGGTAACAGACTAATTAGCTCTAAGCCTGAAAGTCCTCAAAGTGCCATCATCATTTTCTTTTCCTTCTTACATAATTATACAATAGCTTATATATGAAGACTTAAAAATTACATCTTTGAACAATCAATCAAAAACAAAATATACTCAACTACGTTATTTTGGGCTAGTATGTTCATTATCTCAAGAAAAAACATGTTCCCTGTATGAGTGATTTCATTTCTACCAGTTCTCAACTCCACTCTCCTCCCTCACTGTTCAGCTGCCATTATACCACTTAACTCTGCAGGTGACAGGCAAATTGTTACTTTTAGGATAAATTATAAAACTGACATGCATATCAGCCAAGTAAAGGTTATCATAGCCATTAACCAGCTGGCAGTCATTCCAAATATCAGAAGCAAAGGTTCAAATGAACCAGGCTAGACTACTGCTTTCTCAAATTTATTAAAAACACCAACAATTACAACAAACATCTAGTACCAGTTACATGCTAGTTACTGTGCATCTTAAGCTACAAATGCACATTCTTTTCCAGGCTTGGTTACAGGTATCATTTGTCATTTCTCCATCATTAGGCTTAAAATTCCCTTGGAAACCAAACTATTTTCTCCCCAAAGAGAGAATTTGTAGGCAAAAATATAATTTAAAACCTTTTGACAGGCCAGCCGCAGTGGCTCACATCTGTAATCCCTGCACTTTGGAAGGAGTCAAGGCAGGAGGATTGCTTGGACCCAGAGTTTGAGACCAACCTGGCAAGATGGTGAAACCCCATCTCTATAAAAATTTTTAATTTTAAAAATGTTTTGAAAATTTTAAAGCTATAGAAGAGAAATCATATGTCTGGACAGAGTTCCATATAAAAAAGAAGAGAGAAAAAAGAAATAGTTTCTGTATACAAGACTGAATGTGAGGGCACCTGACCACCAATCAGTGGTAAAAAGATTAGCAGAAAAGATGGAGGAGAGGCTTCAAAAATCAGAGCACAGGGCCACTATTTTTCCACTTTTGCACCTTAAATCTCAATTGTTTTTAAAACACCAAATATTCAAAGAGAAGAAAATCTCTTCAAATGGTTGTCCTAGAAACACTCTACTTCCTTCCCATTTATTCCTACACCATTTACCTTAATGTTACTGATTTACAATGGCTAAAACATACAATGAAAAGGATTGTACTTGCTGAGAACTGTTTGAAAATCGAATTAAAAAGGAATAATCCAAGTAAAAAGTTGTCTGTTGTTTTAATAACTATTCTTAAATCTATCAAAAACACTCTTTTTATTGACTCCATTGTTCATCCCATCCCTTTCTTAAAACTCTTTCTCAAATCCCCACTCCTCTAAACTCAGGTATCGCCTACTTTTCATCTTACGTTAAAAAAAACACAGATATCCAGGGCTCTGTGACTTAAAAACCAAATAAAAAATGAATTCATTCTGATGGCATAAAAAATTGATTCAATTCAGTAAGTCAGCCAAAAATGTAAGTATTAATATTTCAATTAATAATTTTGTGGCAACATATGCAACACTGTAAAATGTTACTATACTTATGTGCTGAAACTATACTATATCCTAGTTAATTCCAAGCTATTAAGATATGCAGTTGTCCCTCCGTACCCTCCACAGACACCAAAATCCACAGATGTTTGCGTTTCTTACATAAAATGGCATGGTATTTACATAAAACCTACACACATCCTCCCAAATACATTAAATTATCTCTAGATTACTTATAACACTTAATACAATTGAAATGCTATGTAAATAGTCGATTTTGGGGGGTTTTTTGGCAAATATTTTGATCTGTAGCTGGCTGAATCAAGAATACTAAAACTGCAGCTACAGAGGGTAAACTGTGTATCAGATATTAAAATTTTTTTCTTTCCCTTCACTGCAAAAGTAATGCAGAAAACAGACAACTGTGATAAACAACCAAAGCAAAGGTAGCTTTCTTAAAAAGAGTAATTTAAACAATAAAAAGACATGCTGAAACATTTTCCTTGGGATTACAATAAAAATTGTAATATTTAAAGCCAGCATAACTTGAACAGTAACAAAAGTTTGCAGAAACAAATTTTGAATAACAAAATTTGTATAACAAAAAATACTTTCCATTTGTTATAAACCATTACCAAAAATATCTAAGACATTAAATTACTATATTATACATCAATATTGATAATACTTGAGTTGTAAAAAGCAATACATTATTATAGGAGCAAAACATGGTCATTTTCTAAATTAATAGCATCATTTGAACTATGTTTTTGGAGAGACTGTTTCCCATGATTTTTTTTGTCTTTGCCAGTATTTTTTAAATTCCCAGTTTTGGGGTCAACAAAACCAAGTAGAGCTGAAAAACAAGTCGTTTTCTATGCAATTTTCCTCTGCAAGGTTTAAAAGAACAAGTACAGAATTTTTTCCCTATCTAACTACAATGAATGCTTGCTTACTTACTTATGGTTACTGTTGATTATCTGAACCATGCTTGCTAAAACATAAACGCCATAATTTTTGTTCATTGTGTTCACTGATGTATCCCAGGCACTAAGAACGGTATTTGGCACTTAGTTGGCACTAATGAATACAGCTTAAACTGCATTTATGCCCTACTTAACATGGTAAATGGCAATGCAGAAAGTGAGAGAATGTTATTATAAGGAAATGGTTCAAAAATAAGGTCATTAATAAACTTTCATATTTGTTATTGTCAACATGTATCTTATAAAGACATTCCTTGGTTGATTAAATTTAATTGGCCTAAAAGACCAAGATAGTCTTTTTTTTTTTTAGAGTCTCGCTCTGTCTCCAGGCTGGAGTGCAGTGGCACAATCTTGGCTCACTGCAACCTCCACCTCCAGGGTTCAAGAGTTTCTCCTATCTCAGCCTCCTGAGTAGCTGGGATTACAGGTGTCTGCCGTGGTGCCTGGCTCATTTTTTGTATGTTTAGTAGAGATGGAATTTCACCATTTTGTCAGGCTGGTCTCGAACTCCTGATCTCAGGTGATCCGCCTGCCTCAGCTTCCCAAAGTGTAGGGATTACAGGTATGAGCCACCACATTCAGCCAAAAGAGTCTTATGGTTTGCCTTTTAACCATGAAAAACTAATGTATCTTATTTTCTTCATTTAGAAGACTCACTTTGCAAAGACAACGATATGACTGAAGAAAGTATGTACAGCCTTTGATATGAAAGCCAATCAACTTACTTGTAAAAGTATTAGTAAAAATAGTTCAAATTAGCAAAAAAATTTAAAAATTAATTACATATATCAGCTAATTTCTGACTAAAATTTATATAGCAGTGTTTGTTGAGATTTGTTCTCAGAGTGGGCTTTCTTTTCAAGAATTTATAAATTTATTACTACTAAAGACTCACATAGTACCCTTCTTCTGCAAAATACTAAGTGGACTGAAATGTGCCAGGATTCTTTTTGCAAATTTATTTAATTAGTGATATCTTTTTTTTTTTTTTTTTAAGAGACAAAGTTGGCTGGGCACGGTTGCTCACGCTTGTAATCCCAGCACTTCGGGAGGCTGAGGCGGGTAGATCACAAGGTCAGGAGTTCAAGACCAGCCTGGCCAAGATGGTGAAACCCTATCTCTACTAAAAATACAAAAATTAGCCAGGTATGGTGGTGGGTGCCTGTAATCCCAGCTACTCAGGAGGCTGAGGCAGAGAACTGCTTGAACCTGGGAGGCAGAGGTTGCAGTGAGCAGAGATCACAACACCACACTCCACCCTGGGCGACAGAGTGAGGCTCTGTCTCAAAAAAAAAAAAAAAAAAGAAAAAGAGAGAGGGAGACAAAATCTCAGCATGTTGCCTACGCTAGATTGATACCACTTTTTTAAGGTACTAAGGTATTTAAATGTTTCATTTCTTTTGGTATTTACAGAGATTCTTTGTGTAATATTTGTTTAACGTCTCTGGAACAATAAATATATTTGATTTTTCAAAGTACTTTTTCTGAATCTGGAAGCTAGAGTGTAATATCAGTAAGATAAGGAGACTTAATAGAGTTGCTATGAGCCTTAAATAAGGTTAACATTATATAAACCACTTATAATGCTTGGCACATAAGAAGTGCTCCAAAAAAAGTAATTTTATTTTAATGCTGACAAGACATAGAAATTAAAAGTATGGGTGCTAGAATCAGCAGTGTCTAGCCTGGAGTCTCAGTTCTGCTACATCATAGCTAGGTAACCTCACTGAACAATCTGTAAACTGGAGATAATAAATATCACCTCTCCTAGAGAATACTGGAAAAGGCTTAAATAAAATAATCATCAATAGGGAAGCACCTCAGCATATGATGCAGCAAATTATTATGTGGTATATATTGATGTTGTTACATTATTTTATAGACCCATTTATGATTATTTATATAATTAATATGCTACATGCTGTTGTAGGCAGCTTCTGAAATGGCTGCCAACTATCTCTGCGTCCACTATTCATGCCCTTGTATCATCTCCTCCTCTTGAGTGTTGGCTGGACCTAGTGACTTGTTTCTTAAATAGAATATGGTAAAAGTGACAGAATTTCACTTCCAAGATAAGGTTACAAAAGACTGGAGCTTCTGTGTCTTGCTCACATTGTCCCTGCTTGCTTATTCTGACTATACAAGCTACCATACTGTGAGTCATCATGCAGAGAGGCCTATGTGGAAAGGAACTGAGGGCAGCCTTTAGACAACAGTCAACAAAGATTTAAAGTGCTCAGTCCTAAGACCACAAGCACCTCACAAGGTTGTTGAATCCTGCCAATGACCATGTGAATGTGAGCAAGCTTAGAAATGCACCCTCACCAGTCAAGCCTCAACACAGCTGTAGCTTTGGTCCACATCTTGAATGCAGGCTTTTTAAAGACCCTCACCTAGGAGATGGAGCTTAGCCAGAGGATCCAGCTAAACCATCCCTAAATTCTGACCAACAGATAATAAATTGTTGCTTTAAGCCACTGAGTCTAAAGGTAATTTGCTATGTAGCAATAAATAATTAATACATATGTCTACCTTCCCTAGAAGGTTAAAAGCCTGATCTTCACTTCATGTGTTATTTTCCATCTCTAGCAAGTTGTAGAACGCCTGGGGCACAGAATAGGTATTGAAGATGCAGGACAGAACTGAATCGTAATCACGTTTCCTTATGTATTCTGCTAATACCTCTTATACATATCATAAAACAAAACTCAATTTACAGCAAATAAGAGATTTAACAGATATAATTACAATTATTGGTTTATACTAATACCAGAGGTTAAAAAGCATATTTATTAATAGCTGCTAAACAGAGTTCCATCTCCAACCATGAAAGAATAACTACTACTAGATTAGCCTCACATATAAACTAGAAAACTTTCAAAAACATATTTAGAAAAACTGTTTTCAGATATTGGGCAAAGGTCAAAGAAGATTGTAATGTCTGAGAGAAAGTTAACAATAAAAGTAAGCCCTATGATCACTTCACCCTTCTGCCTAGAAGCATTCGCTGAACACCAGCACAGAAAGAAAGAACCCAAACAAAACACAGCCATCTTCCTCAGGTGAGAAGACAAAGACCAAAGTTTAGGGAATTTAAGGTAGGTGGAATTTGCAGGTCATTATACTAAAGAGGAAGTAGATACTCAGAAGGAAAGTTCCAAATTTTGCACAGGAGATCCTTTGAGTCTTTGGCAGGAAACTAAGTTATAGTAAGAATTCATGAAGCTTGCAAAAGACAATTATCAGAAAGAGAAAAATTAAATACTGGGTAGCTAAAAGCTGAACATACCTCAAGGATTAGGCAAAGCTGGGAGACCTATGAGTTCCAACCAGGTACAATAAAAATACCACAGAGAAAACCTGCAGCATTCAGTAAAAATCCAAGAAATAAAACACCTTAGAAATTAGAATTAAGCAAGTAGGAATCAGAAAATGTTTTCTGTAAAGGGCAAGATAAATATCTTAGGCTATGCGAGGCATATACTGTCTCTGTCACATATACTTCTTAATTTTTATTTTTGTTTCTTTATAACCCTTTAAAAATGTAAAATCCATTCTTAGATCACGGACTATAAAAAAACGGGCTGTGGACCAGATATGGCTCATAAACCAAAGTCTACTGACTCCAGTTATAGAATAAAAGCTATGCCAACAAGAGACCTAACAAAGCTTAAAAACAAGCTACAAAAGGATCAGTGTAATCCAAAAGTAAATTATCTGCCTGTCAAAATAAAACTCAACAATCTTCAAAGAAAGATAAGAAAATATAAACAATCAAAAATAGAAAGTACATATTATCAAAAGTTACAAAGAATACGAAGAGAGGTCATGCTGTGATGCAGGCATCCAAAGACCTGCTAAAAGCTAAGGATGGAGCTGGAACACTGAGGAAACACTCCAGCACCCCAGTCTCCAAACCAAGAATGAAGAAGCAGCAAGCAGTCCACTACTGCAGGAATTTCAAGCTTCTGATTCAGTGAATTTAACTATTACAATGACAAAAAAAAAACAAATCCAACTCAAGTCACTGTTGGACTCACTCAATCTCTGCCCCATCCCAATCCACACATGCACAAACATCATCAAAGAAGAAAGGTACCCACTTCTGAGCATAAATACTATCCACCTCAATCTTTGTTGCCCTTTACCTAAAATGTCTGGCATGCAACAAAAAACAATTTTATACACACACACACACACACTTTTTTTTTTTTAAAGTTAACAACGAACCCAAACCATAGTCAAAAGACAAGGCAAACACCAGAACCAGACTTATAAATGAATCAGATATTTGAACTATCAGACAGAAAACTTAGAATAATTGTAATTTATGTATTAAAGGATCTCATGGTAAATATGAACAAAATACAAAAACAGATAAGGGATTCAGCAAAGAAGAAATGCTAAATGAACATAAAAATGAAATATCAGAAAAATCTTCAACAGAATTATCAGAAGATCAGACAAAGCTAAAAATAAATCAGTGAGCTTAAAGAGAGGTAAATAGATATTATTCAAAATTAAACCCAAAAAGAAGAAACAGATTGAAATTAAAAAAAAAAAAACAGAACAGGAATTTTAAAGCTGTAGTATAATATCCAATGATCTAGTGCAGGTGTAACTGGAGTTTAATAATGTGAAGAAAACAAGAACAGAGAAGAAAATATACTTACAGAGATGTTAGCTGGGAATTTTCCAAAGTAAAAAAATGATAAAACACCACAGCTCAAAGAAATGCAGAGAATCTAGTAGGGCAAACTTAAAATGTAGACAAAAAGCTGCTTAAAAAAAAAACAAGCTGAAAGAGAAAAAATTTTCAGGTAGTTAGAAAAAGAGAAATATTACATACAGAGAAAAAAAAATGAGAACACACTACGTGTAATACAGAAGGCCAGTCAAAAAACAATGGGGCATCATCTTTAAAATACCAAGAGGGGAAAAACAGCAACTAAGCATTCTAGATCCAGTGAAAATACCTTTCACTGGATAAAATGAAGGCAAAACAAAGGCAAATAAAGGCAAAATCAACACTCTTCCAGAAAAAAAAAAAAAGTTAAAAAATATTCTGTGTCAGCAAAACTGTAATATAAAAAATGTTAAATGAAATTTTTCAAGGAGTATGATACCAGATAAAAATGCAGATCTGCACACACAAAAATAGCACCAGAAATGGTGAAATCTAAAAAATCAGAGATATTTTCACTTAATTTAACCACATTAAAAGTTAAAAAGCTGTTAAACTCAAAATGGCAATAATGTATCACTGGGTTTATAATGTATGTAGATGTAAAACATATGACAAAATATAAAAAAGACGAGAGGGAGGAAATGGAAGTGCACAGAAGTCAAGTTCTCACTACACATGAACTGGTATATTATTTAAAGGTAGACCAATAATTATATATATAGTAAGACCCAGAGCTACACTGTCTGCTTTAATAGCTACTACATGCAACTATTTAAATTAGAATTAAAATTAAAAATTTATTTCCCTAGCCTGAGCAACATAGTGAGACCCTGTCTCTATAAATAAATTAAAAACTGGTGGTGCACGCCTACAGTTCCAACTCCTTGGGAGGCTGAGGTGGGAGGATCACTTGAGCCCAGGAGGCTGAGGCTGCAGTGAGCCGTGATCGCACCATTCTACTCCAGCATGGGTGACAGAGCAAGACACTGTCTGGGGAAAAAAGAAACAAAATGTATTTCTTCAGGCACAGTAGGCCACATTTTGATTGCTCAATAGCCACCTGTGTCTAGTGGTTACCATTACGAGTGGTGTACATACAGAGCACTTCCAACATCAGATGGTATTTCCCCAAAGCGATAAGTAGTTTTTATTAAATAAAATTAAAAGGTATAGCAAAGAAAAAGCCAGTGGTGAAGATAAAAATGGAATTTAAAAATGAAAGTATAATTCACAACAGAAAACAGAGAAGAGAAAGTTCCTGAGAAGACCAGGAAAAGTTTCACAGCTGCGTAGAGAAGGGAGCACATTTGAAGTATTAATAAAACAAATGACAATGAGCTGCAGTCTCCATTCTTCAGGATGGTCACTTTGGAAGCATTCTCTACTATGCCACCAGTAAGTAACTGACCTCCTAAATAATATACTTCATTTAGTGCAGTCATTCATGTTATGTAAGTTTTATTTATTTTTTAAATATGCGGCATGGTTCTTATCAACATTTATAATGGAAAGCAACTGGAAGAAATCTACCATGCATTTTTACCTAAATCTATACAACACGATGATCCATTCACTTATATGTTCAAAAACTACTCATTCAGTTTCTATTACATAAAATACACTACATATCCTAGGCATTGAGGATATAGCAGTGAACAAGACAGACAAAAATCCCTGCTTTCAATAGGTAATATTATAGTAGATTCTAATTGCAAAGTGAAGTAATGCCACTAAAACAAATAACCAAAAAAGAAAAAAAGCCTCTTCTTACAGCAACTAACATTCTGAGTGATGCAGCAGAAACTGAATATAAACTATTCCACAAATAATTGCATTTTTTGCTATCATTTTATTATTTAAGCATAAAATTGAACACTGCCACCTGCACACCACAAAATGTTATAATACTATAATTTGAAAATCAAAATATATGTACAGTGTCAGAATAAAACATGGCAAATTTATTGTTGCAATCTTCAAATCCTTATGTATTACAGAATGTTTAAAATTATATATATAAACAGATGATCATTATGTCAAGATTTTACCGCAGAGTACCGCAGAGAAACTAAGCTACTTTCAGAGTTTTATCACAAACATTTAGCACCTTTGTAAGATCCAACCATACTGAAAAAAAATCTTCAGAAGTGGAACCAAGTCTCTATAGTCTCTATTAAATTTATAATGATTACAATAACTGTGTTGCCACTGTTGTGACCATTACCGTCATCATAACTCCCCCAAAACATAAGCAGGCTAGGATGTGTGGTCTTTTTCTTTTTTAAAATTCAAGATTCTTTTAAACATTTTTACATACAAAAAGTTTGTGTGTATATATGTGTGATATATACAACTTGATGAGCTTGCAAAGTAGACACCTGTGAACTCACCACCACAATCTATGCCATAAACCTATTCATCATCTGCAAGAGTTTTCTCCCACTCTCTTATTTACTATTACTAATTTGTGTGTTTGTAGTAAGAACGCTTTACATAAGACCTATCCTCTTAGGAAATTTTTAACCATACAATACAGCATTGTTAACTATAGGCACCATGCTGTACAACAGATTTCTGAGACTTATCTTTATAACCAAAACTCTGTACCCTTTAACTAATACTTCCTCATTTCCCCCTCCTACACTTCCTAAAGATAGATAAAGCTCAATTATTCCATTAGACATAACAAAAAATGCAGTACCATTTATAATACGATCAAACTGACACTTCTTAAGTCTAACAAGAAAATGAACAATGGCCACATTTGGCATATGACTGTGTGAAAAGGATGTCTCCAAGAATCACATTCAAGTAGCTTGACTTTGATGCTGAGGCCAGAAGATGAGTATGCGACAATCTGCTGAAGAACCAAACAACTAAAAGCCTGGCCTGTTGTGCTATAAGCCATGTCAAAGGAGGGTTGTCTTTTAAACTCAAAAATAATTCAGCACTTATTTAAATAATATAAATATGTGTACTCTATGCAAAGGGTAATATGGCATTATATATCAAATATTTACACACACATGCCTTTTGACAAGAAATTCCACTCGCAAGAATTTATGCTAAGATGCATTTTAATATGTAAACAAAATGCATTCACATATTCATTGCATCATTGTCTGCAATAGCACTGAACTGGAAAAACAACATAATTGCCCATCAACAGAAGTATGGTTGAATAAATTATTATTTTGCCAAAAATATATATTTTATACTATGATGCCAACAAGAAGGAAAATGTAACCCATAACCAGGAAGAAAATCAGTCCATTTAAACAGATCCAGAAAACAGCAATAACAATGATGACAGCAGACAAAACAAGTAGCAAAATGTGTGCAAGGATTTAAAAGAAAAAATGTTGAAAACAGAAAACTACAACAAAAATATATAACTTGTAGAACAAAAAATACCATATAGATGGTCCCCAAATTAACAATGGCTCAACTTAATTTTTCAACTTTATGATTATACAAAAGTAATATATATTCAGTAGAAACCATTCTCTGAGTAACACTACAACCATTTTCTTCTTCACTTTCAGTAAAGTATTCAATAAATGATGAAATATTCAACACTTTATTATAAAATAGTTTTTGTGTTAAGTGATTTTGTCCAACTGTAGGCTAATATAATTGTTCTGGGCACATTTAAGGTAGGCTAAGCTATGATGTTCAGATTAGGTGTATTAAACATATTGCAACTCATGATATTTTCAGCTTATGATGGGTTCATCAGGACACACAATGATCTTGTTAAAAAGAGCCTGGCATTTCCTGCCTTCTCTCTCTTGCCCCCTTTCTCTTGTTCCCTTTCTTGCCATGTGATACACTGGCTCCCGCTTTGCCTTTCACCATGACAGGAAGTTTCCTGAGGCTCTCACCCAGAAGCAGATGCTGGCACTATGCTTCTCCTACAGACTGCAAAGCTGGGAACCAAGTAAACCTTTTTTTGTTTCTTTGTTTGTTTTTTTTGAGACAGAGCCTCGCTCTGTCGCCCAGGCTGGAGTGCAGTGGCGAGATCTCAGCTCACTGCAACCTCTACCTGCCGGGTTCAAGCAATTCTCCTGTCTCAGCCTCCCAAGTAGCTGGGACTATAGGCACGCACCACCATGCCCGGCTAATTTTCTGTGGTTTTAGTACAGACGGGTTTTCACTGTGTAAACCTCTTTTCTTTATAAAGCACCCAGTCTCAGGAATTCCTTTAGAGCAACGCAAAACAGACTAATCCAGGTAGCCACTGCTGATAGGACTTATTGCCAGACACTACAGTGTTTTTACAGCTTCACCACAGCTGCATCACCTTACGGTAACTATTATTATGAACAAAAAACTGTTCAAATGATAAAAGGCAAATGAAAGTCATCCATCATCATTAGTTAGGCAAAACGCCATTTACAATATCCATTTTGGGGCCGGCTGGAAATCTGTAAGCATTTCCCCATTTTTGAGTTTGGCTTCAGAAAAGGACTTCTCGGAAAAAAATTTATCATCAAATTTGAAGTAATGTACATTGAAAATACTATAGGTATTAATTATGGGTATATATAGAATTTGCGATCTATTTTTAAATACAAATAAAACTATAATTTGGAGGGTAAAACAGCCACAAGATTGGGGGTGAACAATACATACATGGTAACATCAGAAAAAAATACAATCTAGTAAGACAATGAGACAACATCTTTTTAAAATGCTGAAAAAAAAAGAAATGACAAAACTACACTACGTTATTCAGTAAAAATATATTCAAAAATAAAAGTAGGTTTCTGTGAATGTGAACTTTCAGCTAACTTGGGTCCAATAGCTAGGAGTAGGATTGCTGGGTCACATGAAAAATGTATGTTTACAAGAAAATGCCAAACTCTACTCCAAAGTGGCGGCACCATTCTGAGTTGTCAGAAGCAATAAATAAGAACTCCTGTTGATCCACAATCTCCCTAGCATTTGGTATTGTCAGTTTGTTTAAAGGCAATTCTAGTGGCTGTGTAATGTAGTGGTATCAAAGTATGGTTTCAATGTGTATTTTTCTAGTAACAAATGACACTGAACATCTGGCCATCTTTTCATGTGCTTATTTTCTATCCATGTATCTTCTCTGGTAAAGTGTCTTTTGAGATCTTTCGCCCATTTTTTAGATTGTTTGTTTTCTTACAGCTGAGACTTGAGTTCTTTATATATTCTGAACATAAGTCTTTTAACAAATACATGATTTTCAAATATTTTTTCCCAGTCTGTGGCTTATCTTTTTATTCTCTTAACAGTGTCTTGCACACAGCAAAATTTTTAAATTTTTAAAATATAATACAATATACTGACTTCTTTTCTTTTATAGACTGTGGTTTTGGTACTAAGTCTATGAATTCAATGCCAAACCCAAAGTCCAATATATTTTCCCCTATGATTTCTTTAAGTTTTAGTTTGAGGTTTCAAAGTTAATTCACCCAAGAAAAACAAAAGCATATTTTTCCACAAAAAAATTAATCTCAAATGTTTGCAGCAGCTTTATTCATAACAGACAAGAAACTACAAAAAAAAATCAAGATAGCTTTCAACAGGTGAACAGATTAACACACATGATACACAGAAAACAAATACTAGTTAGTAATAAAAAGCAATATTAGTAATAAAAAGAAGCCACTGATTTACTCAACAAAATGAATCTTAAACGTATGTTGCTAAGTGAAGGAAGACAAAACCAAAGACTACATATTGTGTGTTTCATTTACATAACATTATGGAAAGGGAGAAACTCTAGGTTGAAAAATAGTTCAGTGTTGAAAGTACAAGGAGGGCCGGGCGCGGTGGCTCAAGCCTGTAATCCCAGCACTTTGGGAGGCCGAGACGGGCGGATCACGAGGTCAGGAGATCGAGACCATCCTGCTAAAAAAATACAAAAACTAGCCGGGCGAGGTGGCGGGTGCCTGTAGTCCCAGCTACTCGGGAGGCTGAGGCAGGAGAATGGCGTAAACCCAGGAGGCGGAGCTTGCAGTGAGCTGAGATCTGGCCACTGCACTCCAGTCCAGGCGACAGAGCGAGACTCCGCCTCGAAAAAAAAAAAAAAAAAAAAAATTAAAGTACAAGGAGGGGATGATTATAAAGTGCCTTCAAGAGTAACTTTTATAGTGATGAAACTATTCTAAATGATACTAAAAAAGGACACACCAATTCTGTGGTACTCATCCTCCAAAACCATGAATCCAGTCTAATAATAAAAGAAAATATCAGACAAATCCTCATTTAGAGACATTCAACAAAATACCTGACCAGTACTCTTCAAAAGTATTGAACTATTAAAGTTATAAAAACAAACTGAGAAACTGCCACAGATTAGAGAAGTCTAAGGAGACACAATGACTAAATGTAATGTGGTATCCTGAATTGAATCTTGGAACAGGGCAGGGACACTATGGAAAAACTGCTGAAATCCAAATGTAGTCTGTAGTTTAGAGTATTTCACTACTGTTAATTTAATAGTTTAGACAAATGTACCATGGCTAGGTAAGATGTTAACATTAGGGGAACATGGGCAAAGAGTATACAGTGACTGTACTCTCTTTGCTAATTTTCTATAATTCTAAAATTATTCTGAAATAAAAAGCTTTTAAAAGATAAATGCAAAATAAGTATTTTTTGGAAAACAAAAAATGGAAAGAACTTGTTGCCAGCTGATACACACTACAAGATATATTTAAAAGGATACTTTTCAGGCTGAAAGAAATGATTGTGGATAGAAACTTGAATGTAAATGATGGATTTAAACAGACATGTTAAATATATGGGTAAATACAAATAAATTTTTTTCTCATTTCTAATGTCTCTTTTTTTCACCCTGCCCCCTCCTCATTTCTAATTTCTTTCAAAATAAATTTGACTCAAAGCTGAAATAATAACAAAGTATTATGGGGTTTACAACACACATAATAGTAAAATACATGACAATACTTACACAAAATATAACAAGCAAAAAAAAGGAAGGACACTGTTTTAAAGTCTCTATATTATACCTCAAGAGGTATAAAAGTATTTGAAAGTTTGGTGAAATAGGTAAAAGGTTCACAGCGTAAACTCTATGAATGTAATATAAAACAGATGAACAACAAAGAAAAATCAATGAAAACAAAAAAATGGGCTCCCTGAAATGATCAATAAAATTAAAAATCTTCCAGCTGGACTAATCAAGGGCACAAGGACACAAGCTGAAAAAAAAAAAGAACATAAGTTGCTAATATTAGGAATGAAAGAGGCACTATCTGTAGTATCACTACAGATACCACAGAAAAGTAATAAGGAAATATTACAAATAATTTTCAGTAAATAAATGTGACGTCATACCTGAAATGGAGAGATTTCCTAAAAGAAACAAACTACTGAAGCTCAATAAAGAATAGATTACTTGAACAGCTTAATGACTTAAAAACTTAAATTCATAAAATTATGAAGTTCTACAACAAAGAAACGAACAGACAGTAATGGAAATCAGACTAGTACTTGCCAGCAAGTATGAAGATGACTGATTTAGAAAGGAAATGACAGTTACATGAGGATACAGGTTTAAGAAATATCATCTAATTATACACTTAATATGGATTCGCTGATATAAATTATGTTCCAATCAGGTTGACAAAAATTTTAAGAGAAAGCTTAAATTACCCCTATTTTGTGACTAAAATTGAAAATGTCAATAATTGAAAGTTATTTCATTAAATGCCTAAATTATGTCCTTGCATTTAAGTTTCAATGAGACAGATTTTTTCAGCAAATCACCATCCTAGTACATTTTTACTTTTAATGAAAAAAATTTCAACAGTATTTATTATACAGATGTAATCAACTTTCCAAATGTTAATGTGAAAACTGTATTTTTCACAAATTTCAGACAGTAAGAATCAACTTAAATAATTAGTAATACAATTAACAAACCGGAGAAATTGTACTGAACCTTCTTAGTAGCCAAACTTTTTCTCAGAATAAAAGAAATCAGCATAAATTATTCAAATAGTGATTTCCTAAATCACAATAAATATACACTGCAGTTATAAGAGTTATCAATTTATTTTTTTAACAACTGAAAAGAGTAAAAACCAAAATCATTATTCCAAAGTGTTTCTTGAAGTAATTCAATATAATAGAATAAACAAAAATTTAACAGAAAAGTGGAGTCATTTATTTAACAAATTTAATGAACGACTGATACAAGGTAACAGATTGAGCATGACATATTTTAAACTCATTTTTCTCATTAACAAACTACTAGAAAACAAAAATTTTTTAAGTTGATAAAGAGAATTATAAATAAAACTTTTAAAGAAAAGCTAATTATCAATTACAATGTACAAACATTTTAAGAGCCATATATAGTACATATATAATCCAATCCAATTCAGGATTAATACATGCCCAAGATTCTATCTTTTAAATATCTTCTCCTTTGATCGCAATTCATTTTTTAATTAAACATTGTTACAGAATTTATTAAAATCTTTCTTACTGCTTTGCTCCCTATATGGGAAAAGGGTAATCTACAAGTGATGTGTTTATTAATGTAAGAAAGAAGTAGAAAGGAACAAGTAAAAATAGTTTTGTAAATTAAAATGGTCCTTTAAAGCTAGTTGAAATAAATTTTTACTTTATGTAAAAGCACTTAGTAAAACCAACCAAACTGAAATGAAGAAAACAAAAGAAAAAGAGGGAGAGAAGGGAAAAGGCAGGGGAAGAAAGAGGAGAGGATGAAAAGAGAGAGGAAGAGGATAAGACGGGGAGGAAAAGAGGGCAGGGCAGAAGAGAGAAAATTTTCATATGACTCCTACAAAGATTATAAAGTTTGATTTCCATTCATCACTTATACTCATCTATCACACTTCATATTTCTTATCAGTAGTGTCATATACACACATGAATTTAAAATGCCAGCATCATAAATACATGAATACAAAATACTAATTCGCTGAAATCAGCCAATATCTTAGAAATTAATCTTCCTAGTTATAAAGTACAAACACATAATCATATTTATAAGGTTCCTATCAAGAATATCTCACTCACCTTAACAATTACACACAATAACACACCAGGTTGTGTTTACTGATACAATTAACTACTCAAATGAGTCTAGAAATCTGGACTTGTCATCTGTATCTTCAGCCCTAAATAAATTAATACTGCTGAAAAATGGTAATACTAATAAATTCAAATTAAATGTGTATATATCACCATTTTCTCTGACTGTGTGTGGGTATGCACATAAATAATACATACTTGATTGGCACCATGATGTGTTAATAGAAGAGCAACCATTTCAAATCAATCACATATGGACAGTTTACCCTGCTATAAAGTAGCAGTCATAATCATAGAAACTCATATAATTATGAAGATTATACGATAATATGCATAAAAGTGATTTGTACACAGTAAAACAATCTATAAATATTAGTTATTATCTTTCCCTTGCTTAGAAACCAAGTAGATCAGCCTTCTGCCAGTTTCTGGAATATGCCAAGTTCTTACCCAACATGCAGCCTTTGTTCTTGCTATTCCTTCCACCTTTGGCTCATTCTTATAATTCAGATCTCTACTTAAATTATACTTCTTTTCCAAAACAAGTCCCTGACAACCAGTATCAATTATGACACATTAGGATACAAGAGAAATTGCAACTCAAGGTGACTTTAAAAATAAGAAAATTTTAGTTTCTCAATAGCAAAAAGGCTAATTCAATGGGGTTCAATGAAACTGTGAAAAATCCCTTTTCATCTTTCTATTCTACCTAGGCATATCAGTTTTTGTCCTCTAGCTAACTTTCTTCCTGGTAGCAAGTTAGCTGCCTCAATTCCAGCCATATGCAATTACGTGCAAAAGAACAACTGGGAATCTGTCTCATTTTGGGAGGAAACCACTGACAGACATCTCCCCTGAAGATTTACACATCTTATTAGCCAAGATTGAGTCACCTGTCCCTTGCAAAACTAATCACTGACAAATGGAATGAGATTCCCATTACCAGCTTAGACTAATCAGAATTTATCCCTGAGGGTGAGCTCCAAAAAAAACTAGTACCCTAAAAACAAGAAAGAAATAATGACTGTAATACCCTACAAGAATGCTACATACAACACTCTATGTTTTTTAATAAAAAACTCACCCTCCTCCATTATTCTCTATTGTAACACAAATTGGCTTATTTATTTCCTATACTAAAAGATATACATCAGTAGAGCAAGAGCTAAGAGTACACATAGCACCTAAAACAGAGCAAGCTCTTTATTAATATTTGTTGAATAAGCTCATACATATTATCCAAATGTATTTAATACCTATATTCAAAATCCTAAGCAAAATAAAAATTAAATCAGGCCTTAGAAGAATTAGAACTAAGAGTCAAAGTCATTTTCCTATGTTTATTCATTTATTTTTATGTGCATAAAATGTCAAACATAGATGTTCAGAAATACGTCCAAATGTAATTTCGAAGAAATAACTTGCATTCAAGTCAAGTCAAGTCTTGATAAGCTGCAGGGTCCTTAAACACAACATTTAATCACAGGGTCCTTAAACACAACATCTAATTTAATTATAAGGAGAGATAAATGGATTGCAAAAAAATTCCTAGTCAGGGCCGGGCGTGGTGGCTCACGCCTGTAATCCCAGCACTTTGGGAGGCCAAGGCAGGCAGATCACCTGAGGTCAGGAGTTTGAGACCAGCCTGACCAACATGGTGGAACCCCATCTCTACTAAAAACACAAAATTCGCTGGGCATAGTGGTGCATGCCTGTAACCCCAGCTACTCAGGAGGCTGAGGCTGGATAAGCTTGAACCTGGGAGGCGCAGGTTGCGGTGAGCCGAGATCACGCCATTGCACTCCAGCCTAGGCAACAAGAGCAAAACTCCGTTTCAAAAAAAATAAAAAAATTCCTAGTTATATACAACACAAATAATGAATAAACATTAACGATCTTTCCAGAGAACAGTTTCTGAAGAACAGTAGATTCAAAGGTGCAAATTCAAACAGATTCAAAACTGTTTCTACAGAATAGTAGGGATTCAAAAGTGCAGTAAACATGCACTCTTCATACAAGAGGCATGAAAGTCCTCTAAAGGCTAATCTTTACTACTGCATGTATGAAGAATCATAATGGTATCACTGGCTGGTATTCAATTCACTAATACATAGGCCAGATTAGTGGCATAGAGTATATATCTCACAAAATAAGGGAAACAAATAAATTATGGAACAACCATTGTGGGATACTATGGCTCAGTTTTACATGCTAAAGACAAATACACATAATATGTTAGGTGAACAGTAGGACACAGAGGGAGCTGATAATGTTGGATGATGGTATGAGATCTTGGAAAGTATAGGCTCTAAGGTTAGACGGAATAAGGTCTAAATCCTGGCACTGCTAATCTAGAAATGGGACAGTAAAGAATCAAGCAGGACATCTCTGAACCTGCATTACTTTGTCTTTAAAATGACTGTAATAATTCCTATTACGCTGGTCTGTCATTAAGCATAATAATGATTACATTTATACAGTGTTTCCTGAATGCAAGGCCCTTTTCTAATCGCTTCACAGATATCATAATATTTAATGCTCTCAACACCCTTATGAAGTAAGTAGGTACTATTATCCCGATTTTACAGTGAAGAAAATTAAGGTACATTGAATTTAAATAACTTCCGCAAGTGTAAAGCCAGTAAGTAGCAGAACCAGAATCAATGGCAACTTTTTTATATTATTAAGAAGAATCTGCTGACTTTAAGAATTGCAAGAGAAAACTAGAAAATCTCCTCTATGTATACTGTTTTTTTTTTTTTTTTTTTTTTTGAGATGGAGTCTCGCTCTGTCGCCCAGGCTGGAGTGCTGTGGCCGGATCTCAGCTCACTGCAAGCTCCGCCTCCCGGGTTCACGCCATTCTCCTGCCTCAGCCTCCCGAGTAGCTGGGACTACAGGCGCCGCCACCTTGCCCGGCTAGTGTTTTTTTGTAGTTTTTAGTAGAGACGGGGTTTCACCGTGTTAGCCAGGATGGTCTCAATCTCCTGACCTCGTGATCCGCCCGTCTCGGCCTCCCAAAGTGCTGGGATTACAGGCTTGAGCCACCGCGCCCGGCCTCTATGTATACTTTTAACACAAGGACAGGCAACCTCACAATTATTTTTATATTTGTGAGTGAAAACCACAAATATTTTTTATGATTTGTGAGTGAAAACCAAAATATCTTATAATGGTTAATTTTTTATATCAATGTGACTGGGTTAAGGCATACCCAGATCACTGGTAAAACATTTTATTTCTAGGTGTGTCAGGGAAGGTGTTCCCAGAAGAGATTAGCATTTGAATCAGTAGACTGAGTAAAGAAAATGAGCCCTCACCAATGTGAGCAGGCATCATTCAGTCCTTTGAGGGACCACCTGAATTGAACAAAAAGGCTGAGGTTGGGTGAATGCTCACACTCTTCTTGAGCTAGTATTTTCACCTCCTGCTCTCAAAGATCAGAGCTCCTAATTCTTGGGCCTTCAGACTCCAAGACTTATCCAGCAGCAGCAATATCCTCCAAAGGCCTTCCGCCTTGAACCTAGACCTTGGGCTTCCCTGGTTTTCTGGCCTTTGAGCTTGGACTAACTTACATCACTGGCTTTCCCGTTCTCCAGCTTGCAGATGGCATATGGTGGGACTTCTTAAATGACTATAATCCCATGATAAATCTCCTCTTATGTATCTATTTATTTATATCCTATTGGTTCTGTTTCTCTAGAGAACCCTGACAATTATGCATCCTTATATTAACAAGTAAAAGAACATCAGTATTTGTTGTAAAGGCTCCACCTCTCCTCAGGAAATAGCTAACGTTTTCTAACATTTTTTTTCAAATTTATTAATCCAACATTTTGAGATGAGACACTTGAAGTGTCATTGATAAGATATGATTTACCAGAAAAAAAATAAGGTTATAAATATTTCATTGAACAATGGCATAACAAACTAAGAATCATATGAAAAACCATTAATCTATATTCCAAAGACCAGAGTGATTGGTGCCCCCTAGCTTTCTTAACCATCCCCAATATCCAACAAAATGTGACTTGATAACTAGTTGTACAAATGTCATTGAATTATTACATATTTCCTTTTTTCCAAAGTTTCACATTTTCCTTTAATACAATTTTCCAGTTTCACCAGCATGATCAAAGTAGATCTACAATCTTCTGACTTCATTAGTTATTTATGCTACTCTCCTTCAGCTCTCCTTACACAACATATGCTCCTGTGTACATAAACCATTATATCTCAACAGTGTTTTATTATTTACACTTCTTCCTCTTGGTATAGGGATACAATTCTGAACATTACAGAGTATCTCAACATAGCAATAGCTTAAGCAATGTTGAGATTTGTTTTTTTCTTTTGTAAAAGAAGTCTGGAGATACATGATATAGAGATGATGGTTGCACAAAGTCCTCAGGGACCCAAGCTTCTAGCTTTCTCTTTCACCACTCTAGGTGCCTGGCTTCCATCTTCAAGATTGCCTCATGGTACAAAATGATTGTTAATGCTCCAGTTATTACACTTTCAATAAAGGGGAAGAAACCTGAATGGTAAAAAGGAATGCCTTCCCAGCTGAGTCAGTGCCTTTTAGAAGCACATACATACTACTTCTGCTTTCATCTCTTTTTTGCCAGAATTTAATAACACGGCTGGGAAATACAGCGTTTTCTTCCAGGCATCAAGGTACCCAGTTAAAACAAACAAAGAAAAAAATCAGGGTTCTATTACTATAGAGGAAAGGGGAAATGAACTTTAGGGGCATCATGACTCCCTATCTATTTTTGACAGCTTCAGAATCACTATTGATGTTGAGAGAAGTTTTATATCATATCTTTAATATAATACAGCTGGTGTCAAAGCAATCCCCAGTAAGTGCTTTTACTTCCCTGGCCATCTGTGGAGTGTGGCCAATTCTAAACAATACTTTTAACACAACAGGTATACTAAGGTTACAGTTTTGAAGTATCATTGGATAGGATTCTTGGATCTACCATATCTTGCGCATCATATGGGAATATCTTGCGCATCATATGGGAGAGAAAAGTTAGTATGTTTTATAGAGGTTACCTAACACAATGTTGGGATTCATTCTGTGTGTCTCCACCAATTAGCCCAATCAATGGAGTTACACAGTGTGGTCTTTTTCTGCCACAAATATTGGATCCATACTTATTCCATAGACATATATGCTTCATTATAATTATCACAACCCCATTTTATACATAATTGGCTGAAAATGTACTAGGACCCTGTGCAAAGTGTTTTACTTATTTTATTCGGTCAGGCCTCACAACAACCTTATTATGTTACTTTTATCCAGGTTTAAATCTGGCACATAGTAAACACTCAATAAACATTCTCTATTATCTCTATTAGTACATAAGTAAGTACCCATATTATCCTTAATTTACAGATAAGAAAGAAGAAACAGAAAATTTAGTAATTTGCCCAGAGTCGTATATACTTTTAAGTAGCAGAGCCAGCATTCAAATCCCTACAAGCTAGCTCTAGAGTCCACTCAACTACTAAACTATGCTAATATCAGATAAAACCCAAAAGGTTAATTAATTTGCCTAAGATCACAAAACCAGGAAGAGCAAAGATTCACAGACAGATCTATTTAATGATGGAGCCCTTGTTCTCAACTTCAAATGAATCAAAGAAACATGGTTTGCCTAACCAAGGGATTATTACTCTGCAGGGGCAGAGTTACAAGGGAACATACTACCAAAGTAGCAAACATAATCTATGAATTTCAATGGTAAGCAATTTAGGAGGATGAAATACAGTGTACATCTATATTGCCTAGGTAACATTACAGGTAGACCCATCTCTTTTAGCCATAATAGAACAAAAACAAAAGCAGTTTTGGCAAATGTATGTAGTGACTACCATGTATCAATGTGAGTTTTCTCACAAGTGAATAAAAATTAATATCTAAAAGATCTTGAATAATTAAATGTCTTCATTTTATATCAGCCAGCAAAAAATTAAAGGGGAATAATTTTTTGCTACACCAAACTCAATGGATTTATCTAGAAGCAGTTTTTTTTTGTTTGCTTTGTTTTGTTTTGCTTTTTGAGACAGAGTCTTGCTGTGTCACCCAGGCTGGAGTGCAATGGCATGATATCGGCTCACTGCCAACCTCCGCCTCCAGGGTTTAAGTGATTCTCCTGCCTCAGCCTCCTGAGTAGCTGGGATTACAGGTGCATGCCACCATGCCCTGCTAATTTTTGTATTTTTAGTAGAGACAGGGTTTGACCATGTTGGCCAGGCTGGTCTCGAACTCCTGACCTCAGGTAATCTACCTGCCTTGGCCACCCAAAGTACTGGGATTACAGACATGAGCCACCATGCCCGGCCTAGAAGCAGCAATTTTTAAAGATATCAGTAGCGACTTCCAGGGATGTGGTGAGGTCTCTGTCTCACTCCAGCCAGAGCTTGGGGTCCTGTATTCACCGCTCGGTGTCCTCAGTTCCAGGAGCCATAGATAGTCGACTAGATGCAGCCAGGAGGAATATCTCCCACTGAGGGACCAGGACATCAGGAAGACTGGCACACTCCTAGCAGATCTTCAGAAGGAAGGCACGGAAAGAACAGAGGCTGATCTGAAGAGAGAGGAAGCTGGAAGGGGCTACCACACACTGAGGTTCATTATTGGTCCCCAGCAACTCCAGTGGAGGGGGTGAGTTGAATAGGCAAGGAGCAACCCACTCTCACCACAGGCCTCTGGAATTCCAGCAGGAGTAGACCCCTCAACCACCATGGACACTTGAATTGGCAGGGAAAGTTGCTTCAACAAGTGGTAAGGATAGAGCCCAGAGGGTTTGGTGTGGGAGCATCTGTAGTGGAGCACAGCCAGGGACACCTATCCCACTAGGCTTGACTTGCTCCCATAGGAGACTTTGGCCCTAGGGGACTAAAGAGTTAGACCTGAACTCACTGCTCCGAATGCCTGCAGGGAGGCCAGCACCCACTAACACCCTGCTACAGCCAATGAACATGCACCCCACCACATTGCCACTGCCACTGCCACTGGCACATGCCAACAAGGATAGATCCCGCTGCTATCACCCTATGAAGTGCTTTGGCTGGCACCACCTATCAAAGTGTTGTGACTAGCAGTCTGAGGGCACCTCGGCCACTCCAGCACAACAGTTCACAGAATCCATGTTATACCACAATCAAAGACCCAAGGTCATCAAACACGATAAAAGAAAAAAACATCCATTCTTATAACAGCAACTTCAAAGACTGAAGAAACATTAGCCCACAAAGATGAGAAAGACCGAGCACAAGAACTCTAACAACTCAGCCAGGCGTGGTGGCTCACACCTGTAATTCCAGCACTTCAGGAGGCTGAGGCGGGCGGATCACAAGGTCAGGACATCGAGACCATCCTGGCTAACATGGTGAAACCCAGTCTCTACTAAAACTACAAAAAATTACCCGGGTGTGGTGGCGGGTGCCTGTAGTCCCAGCTACTCAGGAGAATGAGGCAGGAGAAAGGGGTGAACCGGGAAGGCGAAGTTTGCAGTGAGCCAAGATCGCACCACTGTACTCGGTTCTGGGCAACAGAGTAAGACTCTGTCAAAAATAATAATAACAATAATAATAACTCCAACAACTCAAAAAACCAGAGTGTCTTCTTTCCTCCCAATGACTACACTAGCTCTCCAGCAAAGGTTCTTAACTGGGCCGACATGGCTAAAACAACAGAAATAAAATTCAGAATATGGATAAGAAAAAAGATCATCAAGATTCAGGAGAACACTAAAAACCAATCTAAGCAAGCTGAGAAGCACAATAAAATGATACAAGAGCTGAAAGACAAAATAGCCAGAAGAGAAAAAAAGACAACTGATCTGATAGAGCTGAAAAACTCTCTATAAGAATCTCAAGTATTAACAGCAAAACAGACGAAGCTGAGGAAAAAAATTCATAGAACTTCAAGACTGGCTTTCTGAAATAAGACAGCCAGACAAAAAAAAAAAAGAAGAAGAAGAAGAAGACGATGATGAAGAAGAACAAAAAGGAATGGCAAAACCTCCAGGAAATATGGGATTATGTAAAGAGCACAAATCTACAACTCATTGGCATCCTTGAAAGAAATGGGGAGAATGGAAGCAACTTGGAAAACATATATCAGGATATCATCCATGAGAACTTTCTGAATGTATATAGAGAGGCCATCATTCACAGGAAATGCAGAGAATCCCTGCAAAATACTTTACAAGAAGATTATGCCCAAAATATATAATCATTTCAGATTCGATGAGGCTGAAATGAAAGAAAACATGCTAAAGGCAGCTAGAGAGACAGAACAGGCCACTTACAAAGGGAAGCCCAACAGACTAACAGCAAACCTGTCAGAAGAAACTTTATAAGTCAGAAGAGATTGGGGGTCTATATTCAATATTCTTGAAGAAATGAAATTCCAACCAAGAACTTAATAACTGGTCAAACTAAGCTTCATAAGTGAAGGAGAAATAAGATCCTTTTCAGACAAGCAAATGCTGAAGGAATTCATTACCACTCAGCCTTGCCTTACAAGAGCCCCTTAAAGAAGCACTAAATATGGAAAGGAAAGACCATTAGCAACCACTACAAAAACACGCTGAAGCACACAGACCAAGTGACACTGTAAAGCAACCACACAAACAAGCAGGCATAATAAACAGCTAACAACACAATAACAGGATCAAATCCACACATATCAATACTAACCTTGAATGTAAATGGTCTAAATGCCTCAATTAAAAGGCACAGAATAGGCAAGCTAAATAAAGAAGCACAACTCAATGGTATGCTGTCTTCAAGAGACACATCTCACATGCAATGACACCCATCGGCTAAAAAATAAACAGACGGAGAAAAATCTACCAAGAAAATGGAAAGCAGAAAAAAGCAGAGGCTATAATCCTAATTACAGACAAAACAGATTTTAAGCCAACAAAGATCAAAACAGACAAAAAAGGGCATGACATAATGGTAAAGGGTTTAATTTAACAAGAAGATCTAACTATTCTAAATATATATGCACCCAACACAGGAGTATCCAGATTCATAAATCAAGTTCCTAGGAACCTTCAAAGAGACTTAGACTCCCACACAATAACAGTGGGAGACTTCAACACCTCACCAACAGTATTAGACAGATCACTAAGGTAGAAAATTAACAAAGATATTTAGGAACTGAACTCAACATTGGGCCAAATAGATCCAAATGGATCTGAAAGACATCTATAGAACTCTACCCCAAAACAAAAGAATATACATTCTTCTCATCCGCACATGGCACATACTCTAAAACTGACCACCCAGTCAGATATAAAACAATTCTCAGCAAATGCGAAAGAGCTGAAATCATACCAATTACTCTCTCGGAACACAGTATAATAAAAATGGAAGTCAGGACTAAGAAAATCACTCACAACCATACAATTACATGGAAATAAAACAACCTACTCCTGAATGACTTTTGAGTAAGGCAGAAATCAAAGAAGTTCTTTGAAATTAGTGAGAATGAAAATACAACATACCAGCATCTCTGGGACACAGCTAAGGCAGTGTTATGGGAGAAATGTATAGCACTAAATACACTCATCAAAAAGTTAGAAAGAGCTGGGCACAGTGCCTCATGCCTGTAATCCCAGCACTTTGGGAGGCCAAGGCAGGCAGATCACTTGGGGCCAGGAGTTCGAGACCAGACTGGCCAACACAGGGAAACCCCATCTCTACTAAAAATACAAAAAATTAGCTGGGTGTGGTGGTGCACGTCAGTAATCCTAGCTACTCACGACACTGAGGCATGAGAATCGCTCGAACCTGGGAAGCAGAGGCTGCAGTGGGCCAAAATCGTGCCACAGCATTCCAGCCTGGGCAACCAAGCGAGACTGCCTCAAAAAAATAAAATAAAAAATAAAAAACATATAATATTTATATATGTATATATAACGTATTTACATATATATTAGATCTCAATTTAACAACCTAATATCACAACTAAAAGAACTAGAGATACAAGAGCAAACCAATCCCAAAGCTAGCAGAAGGCAAAAAATAACCAAAATCAGGGCTGAACTGAAGGACACTGAAACACACAAAAAAATCATTCAAAAGATCAATGAAGCCAGGAGTTTGTTTTTTGAAAAAATTAACAAGATAGACCACTAGCTAGACTAATAAAGAAAAAAAGAGAAGATCCAAATAAACACAATTGGAAACAACAAAGGGAGATATTACTACAGATTGGACAGAAACACAAATAACCAGACTATTATGAACACCTCTATGCACAAAAACTAGAAAGTCTAGAAAAAAATGGATAAATTCCTGAACACATACACCCTCCCATGACTGGACCAGGAGGAAACTGAATCCCTGAACAGACCAGTAATGAGCTCTGAAATTTAATCAGTAATAAATAGCCTACCAACCAAAAAAAAAAAAAACAAAAAAAAAGGTCTGAACCAGACAGATTCACAGCCTAATTTTACCAGATGTACAAAGAAGAGCTAGTACCATACCTACCAAAACTATTACAAAAAAATGGAGGGGAAAGGAGTCCTCCCTAAATGATTCTATGAGGTCAGCATCATGATGATATAAAACTTGGAAGAGATACAACAAAGAAAGAGAACTCCAGCCTGGGCGACATGGTGAAACCCTGTCTCTACAAATAAAATAAAAAAATAAAATGAAAAGAAAACTAGCCAGGCATGGTAGCACATGCCTGTAATCTCAGCTATTCAAGAGGTTGAAGTGGGAGGATCACTTGAGTCTGGGAGGTTAAGGCTTCAGTGAGCCATGTCTGCACACTGTACTCCAGCCTGGGTGACAAAGTGAGATCCTGGCTCATAAAACAAAGAAAAAAAAAAGTACCTTTTTCTCCTCAAGGAAAAAAAAAGAGAAGAAAACTTCAAGTCAATATCCTTGATGGACACTGATGCAAAAATCCTCAACAAAATACTAGCAAAATAAATCCAGCAGCATATCAAAAAGCTAATTCACCATGATCAAGTAGGGTTTATCCCTGGGATACAAGGTTGGTTCAACTTATGCAAATCAATAAGTATGATTCATCACACAACTAGAACTAAAGACAAAAACCACATGATCATCTCAATACATACAGAAAAGGATTTCAGTAAAAGTCATCATCTCTTCATGTTAAAAACTCTCAACAAACTAGGTATTAAAGGAACATACATCAAAATAGTAAGAGCTGGCCATGCACGGTGGCTCACGCCTGTAATCCCAGCACTTTGGGAGGCCAAGGAGGGAGGATCACGAGGTCAGGAGATCGAGACCATACTGACTAACACAGTGAAACCCCGCCTCTACTAAAAATACAAAAAAGTTAGCCGGGCATGGTGGCGGGCACCTGTAGTCCCAACTACTCGGGAGGCTGAGGCAGGAGAATGGCGTGAACCCAGGAGGCGGAGCTTGCAGTGAGCCCAGATCACGCCACTGCACTCCAGCCTGGGCAACAGAGTGAGACTCCATCTCAAAAAAAAAAAAAAAAAAGAGTAACAGCCACCTATGACAAACCCACAGCCAACATCACACTGAATGGGCAAAAGCTGGAAGCACTCCCCTTGAAAATTGGCACAAGACAAAGATGCCCTCTCTCACCAATTACTATTCAACATAGTATTGGAAGTCTTTTCAAGAGCAATCAGGCAAGAGAAAAAAAAAAGAGCATAAGTCAAACTATCACTGTTTGGAGATGACATGATTCTATACCAAAAAACCCCAATGTCTCAGCCCAAAAGCACTTTAAGCTAATAAACAATTTGAGTAAAGTTTCATGATACAAATTAAACGTACAAAAATCACTAGCATTCCTATACAGCAACAACGGGCAAGCCAAGAGCCAAATTAGGAAAACAATCCCATTCGCAACTGCCATAAAAAGAATAAAATACCTAGGAATACTGCTAACCACAGAGGTGAAAGATCTTTACAATGAGAATTACAAAACACTGCTCAAAGAAATTAGAGAGATGACACAAACGAATGGGAAAACAATCCATGCTCATGGATAGGAAAAATCAATGTCGTTAAAATTAAAATTGCCATACTGCCCAGAGCAATTTACCAATTCAATGCTATTCCTATCAAACTACCAACGACATTTTACAGAATTAGACAAACTATTTTAAAATTCATATGAAACCAAAAAAGAGCCCAAATAGCCAAGGTAATCCTAAGCAAAAAGAACAATGCAGGAGGCATCACACTACCAAACTTCAAACTATATTATAGGACTATAGTAACCAAAACAGCATGGTACTGGCAAACAAACAAAACAACAACAAAAACATAGACACACAGACCAATGGAACAGAACAGAGAGCCCAGAAATAAGACTGCATACCTACAACCATCTGATCTTCAACAAAGCCTACAAAAACAAGCAATGGAGAAAGGATTTCCTATTCAATAAAATGATGCTGGGATAACTGGCTAGCCATATGCAGAAGATTGAAACTGGACACATTCTTCTACTATATACAAAAATCAACTCAAGACAGATTAAAGACTTAAAACCCAAAACCATGAAAAAGTCTGGAATACAACCTAGGCAATACCATTCTGAACATAGGACCTGGGAAAGATTTCACGACAAAGACACCAAAAGCAAATGCAACAAAAGCAAAAACTGACAAATGGGATCTAATTAAACTAAAGAGGTTCTCCACAGCAAGAAAAAACTATCAACAGAGAAAACAACCTACAGAATGAGAGAAAATTTTGCAACTATAAAGGTCTATGCATCTGACAAAGGTCTAATTTCCAACATCTACAAGGAACTTAAGCAAATTCACAAGAAAAAAATGAATACATTAAAAAGTGGGTAAAGGATGTGATCACTTTTCAAAAGAAGACATATATACAGTCAACAAGCATATGAAAAAAAGCCCAACATTGATCAATACTCAACATCACTAATCATTAAAGAAATGCAAATCAAAACCACAATGACATACCATCTCACACCAATCAGAAAGGCTATTACTAAAAAGTAAAAAAGTATCAGATGCTGGCAATGTTGCAGAGAAAAGTGAATGCTTATACACTGTTAGTGGGAGTGTAAAATTAGTTCAACCATTGTGGAAAGCAGTGTGGCCATTTCTCAAAGAGCTAAAAATCGAACTACCATTCAATCCAGGAATCTCATTACTGGATATATAACCAAAAGAATATAAATCATTCTATCATAAAGACACATGCATGCATATGTTCACTGAAGCACTATTCGCAATAGCAAAGACATGAAATCAACCTAAATGCCTATCAAGGGTAGACTGGATAAAGAAAATGTGGCACATATACACCACAGAACGCTATGCAGTCATAAAAAAGAATGAGATCATGTACTTTGCAGTAACATGGATAGAACTAGAGGCCATTATCCTTAGCAAACTAATGCAGGAACAGAAAACCAATACCACATATTCTCACTTATAAGTGGGAGCTAAATGATGAGAACACATAAACAAAATGAAAGGAACAATAGACACTGGAGCCTACCAGAGGGTGGACAGTGGAAGCAGGGAGAGGAACAGAAAACATAACTATTGGGTACTAGGCTTAGTACCTGGGTGATGAAATAACCTGTACATCAAATCCCCCATAAGTTTACCTACATAACAAACCTCTACAGGTACCTCCGAATCTAAACTAACAGTTTAAAAATAATAAAAGGTAATGAAATCAAATTTTGTGGCCATTTGTCAGAATTTTTTCTCACCTAAAATTACAACCCTGACCCTCATCTCTTCAGAGGTATCCAAATTATGAATACATTTCTTCAGAGTTTTTTAAGACTCACAATGTACAATTCTGATGCCCTAGGCACACAACACATAAATCACAATGCTAATTAACTGGCTCATCTTCATTTGATTTTCAAGTTCCTCTTCTAAGAATGGCATAGACATATAATAATCAGATATGGTACACTACATACCTGGTACAGGAACTGAAACACTGTAAGCACTAAATAATAAAGAATGAAGCTCATGTCACCAAATGAGTCAATCATAAGCATAAGAGGCATTAATTTAAATCTTTCATGAGTACTTCATATCTTTTCATATCTTTTCTTAAAAATTTTTTAAACGTCCTTTTTTTTAATGTCATATTTAATGAGACAATCTTAATTACTTCCCACCAACTTATGTCTGCATTCTACTCACAGTTTCCAATGCTTTTAAGCTACCTGAAGGAATCTAAAAGAATAAGAAGTAGTAAACTTACACCATATTTTACTGTATCTCAACAGATAGAATATAAGACCAACATTTTTTATTGGTAAAAAGTTCCTATACTAAGAGTCATGGGACTTTTTTGTTGTTGTTACATCAAATTCTGGGGAGAGATGGGGGGAGAGAGAGAGTGGCAGAGGGAGACAGAGAGAGAGAGAGCGTGCGCGAGAGCAAACGTGAGAGCATGCATGCAAGAGCACCATAAAACGGGCGATGATCTTCAGTGGGGCATAAAAGTACCAAAAAGATTCAACTCTTATAAATCATTAGAGTCATATCAACTTTAACACATCAGTTGACTGGTAACTAATATTAGATGAAAAGCAGCCAAAGGAGGCTTTAATTACAGCTATGTATGAAAGAATAACACAAACATTGTTACTAAAATTAATTTAAACATTTAAAAATGAAATTTTACATACAATAGCATTTGAACTCACTTTGAAATGTGTGAGACATATCACTGGCTAAGCATTTTCTCAATTTTAAAAGTATTAAGAGACCTCTACCTTCACCCATGCAGCAGGAACAGGATCCAGAACTACACTCCAAATGTAAACAACTAGAAAATTGGACAAACAACGTATCTGACATTGGACAATCGATGATCTGACATTGAAAATCAGCTCAAAACTGATTTCTGAAATAAGGGAAACAAACAAAAAGGTGAGCCCTATAATTGCCTGGGATTTCTTTCTGAAAGCACTTTTGTGACTGTAGTATGTAGGAGGTGAAACCCTAATACAATCTAGTGCCATTGCTGAGTTGAAAAATACAAGAGGTCATAATACAGAAAGGCCAATGCAACAAGAATTTTGGGGAAAAGTTCCTGAAGTAAGAGAGTTACAGAAAAATCTAATTAAAAAAAAAATCTCCTTAAATTACTTGAATATCAATACTAATCTACATGTGCATAGGGTGAAAACTAATGATATAGAGCAAAAACAATTTCCAGGAAGAGAAAAATTACCACACAGTTAGTGCTGAGTAATTTCCAGAGCTCACAAAGGGCCAGGAATCATTTAAGTTCTCACAAGCAAGACAGAGTCCTCAATGAATCCTTGGAACATTCAACAGACAGCCACTCAATAGAGGTCCAGCTTAGTAATGAGGGTAAGAATGCACAAGAGTAAATGTTACTCTAGACTGTCCTAGAAAACCTTAAAAATGTTAACACAAAAAACAAAAGATGAAAAAAGAAGTTAAAGATTTGCTGCCAACTGAGCATGCCTCTGAAGACCTTGGTTGCAAAACTTCCCCTCCAGGTGACCAAGCCTCCTGGGACTACATACTCATGCATACCCCTCAAAATAGCAGCCACCACAGCCAACATCACCACCAGAAAGGAGCCCAGGACACTGCAAGGCTGCTTTCGCTGCCATGCTCAAAAGTAAGGTAAGGGAGGTAAAAACAGATGCAGGAGGCCAGGCATGGTGGCTCATGCCTGTAATCCCAGCACTTAGGAAGGCGAGACGGGTGGATCACCTGAGGTCAGGAGTTCAAGACCTGCCTGACTAACATGGTGAAACCCCATCTCTACTAAAAATACAAAATATTAGGAGGGTGTGGTGGCACGCACCTGTAATCCCAGCTCCTCCAGAGGTTGAGGTAGGAGAATCGCTTGAACACAAGAGGCAGAGGTTGCAGTGAACCGAAATCGTGCCATTGCACTCCAGCCTGGGCAACAAGAGTGAAACTCTGTGCCAAAAAAAAAAAAAAGAAAAAGAAAAATAGATGCAGGAGTGAAAATAAGAACCCCAAAAAAGGAGAGTTGGTATGTAAAGGGGATAGACAGAGTAGGTAATCAAAATGAAGGGAAACAGACGATTAGGATCAATGTGCTTTGATGGTGTAAAGAGGTTACGTCATATGAGAGGAAAATTGAGAAAAAAGAGGTGAATAAATACCTCAGACATCATATTGGTCTGTGAGACTATCAGGATAACAAAGCTGATGTTATTTTAAAATATAATCCACATGAAGCTAGAAGTCTGAAGGCATATGGCAAGATTCTAGGATCTGCTAAAATCAATAAAACCAATATACTTGGTCCTAGAGATGATAAAATCCAGTGTCTTATGATATTGGAGATGATGATAAAGATCTTGATGATACCTAAATTAAATTCAATGTTTTACATCCAAGTCTCCTTTTGGATTGCTAACCCTGAAGTTATATGGCTTCATTATCATACAGAAAGTTAACCAGCCTTCTATGTATCTAAACAATTTTATTTTGACATCCCTTTCCTAAATGAATACATGAACTCCTGATGCTCAAGTACTCTTGAAAACAGTTCTTTTGCCTTCCTGATGTTTTCCTCATTCATTAAAGTTTGATACATACTAACAAATAACCTTAAGAATTAAATTTTTATACAACCCAAGAACACCTAATTTCAAACTCCTATTCTCTTCATCATCACTCCCTTTAAAACAAGGAAATAACACTCTGAGTTGATAAATTTGAAGATTAATGAGAAAATGTTTATGGTGTAAAGAATACTGGAATGAGAATAATAATATCTGGGCCAGGCACGGCGGCTCATGCCTGTAATCCCAGCACTTTGGGAGGCCGAGGCGGGTGGATCACAAGGTCAGGAGATCGAGACCATCCTAGCTAATACAGTGAAACCCCATCTCCACTAAAAATACAAAAACTTAGCCAGTTGTGGTGGCGGCGCCTGTAGTCCCAGCTACCAGGAGGCTGAGGCAGGA
>NW_012116265.1:28921092-28933535 GCF_000951035.1 Colobus angolensis palliatus
CCAAAAAAAAAAAAGAAAAAAAAAGAAAAAAAAGAAAACCAGGGCACCAAAAGGAAAAGTCAGGAGAGGGACAGAATCACAAACCTAGCAGTGTCAAACAGGAATTTCAACCAAGCAATCTGATTGCAGATACAAGGAGGTCTTCCATAGCAAGGAGGTTTTCTATAGCAAGTATCTTCCCATGTATAGATCAGACAACGGAAACAAAAGGATCTCCCCATCAATGGACTAAAGTTAGACTAAAAACTAAAAATCTTTGCCAACTCAAGATTGCTACTAATTAATGGTGACTTTTGGAAGTCACTCTATTTAATGATGTGTCTTCTCATGCATAACATCCAAAAGAGTTATCTAAATGATCTCAAAAGACCTCTGCAGCTTGAAACAATTTAGTAGTACGAATTTTATTTTTTTAAAAAAAGAAGATTCCTCCAAAATTCTTTCTCACCATCCATAACACATTGCCTGCCATGTGTTTGGCACTGATGTGGGTGCCAAAGATACAATAAGCACGACAAGTAAATCCCAATTTCAGCATATCTCAGAATGTACGAGGAAAGCAAAAATGAAACCAAAAAATTGTGTGTTTTAACACATAAGACCACTTTGTGCCATGCACAATTAAATTTCTTATGTTTCTAAATATGCAGAGCCTGTACTCAACACAGGGCTTTTGATCTTGTCAGAAACACACTTGGCCAAATATCACCACAGCTATGTCCCTCATCAAATTCAGGGCATCACTCAACTATCACCTTCTTAGTGAAACCTTCCCTGACCATTCTATACAAAAATGGCATCCGCTCAACTCCAACATTCCCTATTACCATCCCTAATGTACCTACTTTTCTCTAGAACACTTATCAACATCTAATATACTTAAAGAAAAGTATAAATATTGTGAGTGTATAAAAGAAGCCATTAATTTCATTTATACTAATGTATATGTTTTTATCCATACTCATACGTCTTCATGTAACAATTTAAAATATCAATTATAAATGCTAACTTCACGTTTACAGTATTAATTCAAGCATTTTGTTTCAGTTTTTCTATAATTCTCTTATAAATTATTTAAACATATAAAGCATTTAAAATAGAATGATATCACTATATAAGATTCATACTTTTATACAAGAGTCAACATCTAACAACATGATTTATTCTCTATAAACTATCTCACCTTAAAAAATGAGGACAAAAATGAGATATATTATTCTACCTGGATTTCAAATTATCATATTCATTAAACTGGAACAGGCTTATTTTTCTCAAAAATAAAAATTTAAAAAAGAAAAAGAAATCTAAAATCATCCTCTAAGGTTTATAGTCTTATGTCTGTGCTCACAGTTTCTGAAGATTTTCATAGCTGAATATACAATTTCTGGAGATCTCATAGGTAAGTATCCCCAAAAACAAAAAAATTGTTTGAAACTTGATGCGTCAGAATTCAAAGGACTGTGCAGTCTGAAAAATAAAACTTTTCTTTTGAAAGAATAATGATAACTTTTAACTAAGCAATGTTAACCTTTTTAAATAGTATCTCTTAAAATGTTACTAAACAGAACCATAGACACAGTTTTCAAACTGAATTACATATGATTTGAAACTCCAGTAACTACACTAAAATGATCTTGTGGAGGATAAAAAAATAAAGGTGCTATAACATTTCTAATAAAACGAGTTTGTTATGAGCAAACTATGTACAGAATGGAACATTTTGATTAGTCCATTAATTTTTCCTGATAAAAACAGCAAGTTATTGAAATAAATTAAGAAAATAGGTAGTAATAATTTAAAATTCCCTACTATCCTGTGAAAACTAAGACTATTGACTAGATATAACCAGGACTCCCAAAACCATGTCTTCTCTCCTCTAATTAAGAAAATGAGAAGTCATAATAAGCAAAAAAGAGTGCCAAAATAAATCTTTAGATTAAAAACGTAGTTCAACCTAATATTTATTAATAACTAAATCCAAATTAAGTTTTTAAGTATACAAAAATGCTTAAGAACTTCAGTTCTTCTCCATTTAATAGACACACCTCCCTCAAAGTACCTCCAAAACAAAATTAAAATTATTATTAAATATATTCCTGCTACTACACATTTGTAAATGTTATTGTTTATTTTAAAACTACACTCCATGAGTGTTACAGGTAAATACTGTTAAATGTTAAAGGTAGGCTGGGCATGGTGGTTCATGCCTGTAATTTCAGCACTTCGGGAGGTCAAGGCAGCCAGATTGCTTGAGACCAGGAGTTTGAGACCAGCTGGGCAACATGGCAAAACCTGGCCTCTACAAAAACTACAAAAATTAGCCAGGCATAGTGGCACGCTCCTGTAGCCCCAGCTATTTGGGAGGCTAAAGTGGGAGGATCGCTCGAGCCCAGAGGGTGGAAGTTGGAGTGAGCCAAGATCATGCCACTGCACCCCAGCCTTAGTGAAAGAGGAGGACCCTGTCTCAAAAAAATATATATTAAAAAACAAAAAATAAATAATAAACATTAAAGGTAAATGTTGAGCATTAAAAGTTAACTCTGCTTAACTATATTTCTTTAGAAAGAAAATGCAGAATTCTTTAATGACACATTTTACATTTATAGGACAACAGACTATCAACTAATAACTCTACTTATAGATACAGATATTAAGTTTTAAAAAAATTTATCCAGAAACATTTTTAAGCAGCTTTATTATTTTTAAACAGTAGCACATGATCACAGTAAAACAATCACAGAAGTACATAAAGAATAGAGCAAAGATCAGCGAAAAACTTATCTCCTGTTAGAATCATTCATTGTTATTTCTCCACCATATCTTGTGACATTTTATAGAAACATAAAGTAACCTTACATTAAAGGAATCATTCCATATATCCTATTCAATAACTTATTTTGTTTAATTCAATATTAGGTAAATTAGAATATCTTTCTGTGTCAGCCAATATATAACTCATTATTTTTAAGGGCTTTTCTGTATTACATTCTATTACCATAACCAACTCAAGTATTTTCTGTATTAATAAACAGTTTGTTTCCTTTTTTTAATGAATTATCTCTAATACAATGGGATACACTCCACTTCCTCACTAAAATGTTGTATACCCTAAATCATTTTCTACAAAACAGACATTCATGTATTCAAATATTTTTAAGTGCCTATTACATGCTATTCCCTGTTCTAGACAACCTAAATTCCCTAAGTGTAGAAAATGAGCCTAATTTATCATTGCTGTATTTCCAGTACTTAGTGGAGTGTCTGATACATAGTAGACCTTCATTATGTGTTGAATGAAAGAATGGCCATCCTTGTTCATTCATCTTTCTTTGCTTCTGCAATTATCTCCTTTTTTAAGTTTTCATTTTTTACGTGGAATCATAACCTCAGAAGATCATTTTATTATGTGCAAGGCACCAACTCTACTGAACGTTTTACAAAAATGAAACCACAAGCCTGGCACAGTAGTTCAGGCCTATAATCCCAGAACTTTGGGAGGCCAAAGCAGGTGGATCACTTGAGGCGAGGAGTTTGAGACAGGCCATGGCAAAACACCATCTCTACAAAAAAATACAAAAATTAGCCAGGCATTGTGGTGCACACCCGTAATCCCAGCTACTTGGGTGGTGGAGGCATGAGATACACTTGAACCCAGGAGGCAGAGACTGCAGTGAGCCGTGATCAAGCCACTACACTCCAGCCTGGGCAAGAGAGTGAGACTCTGTCTCATAAATAAATAAATAAGAAAAATAAAATAAATAAAAATGAAGCCACAGTCCCTGTTCTTAAGAGGCTTACAGAATCATCACATTCATAGGCCGAAGGCTTTGAGAAAGAAGGTTAATTTTTAGGGCCAGGATACCCTACAAAGTAATAAGTCTTTACCACTCACAGTTCAAGCTCACTATGGGGAGCCAAGTAGATTAATATGGAGGAAAAAAATAATACTACAGTATTACCTTTTAGAAGCTCTGCTTAGCTGTGTTTTCTAAAGTTCATCTTGAGCTTCAAAACATCATTCAAAGAAAATATGAATCTAAAATACATGTTTTCCTTTGGTCTAGCTCAGTGGAAATTAAGAGTAGGAACATTCTCATGTTAGTATTCCAGTGTTCAACTTCAAAAGGTCCAGCTTGCACACACAGAAAAATCCTAAATGTCCAATTAAACTGCAAAAGTTATGACTAAATTCGTAAAAGATTTATTCTGCTTTTCCAGGAAAACTACTCTGAAAGAGGAGAAAAAGAGACCACTGAAACATACCAAACTGCTTTTATTTCAAAGTTTTAGCCTTTAAAATCACCACAAAGCAGATCTGCTGTGAAACCTCTAAGGATGCTAACTCTGTTTTCTTTCATTGGCAACACACAGGTACCACAGGGATTAAATTAGAATCACAAAGCTGGAAGGAACCTTGAAACCCATATGTAGTTCCTCCTTATGCCTTTTACGTCATTTGTACTTAAGCCAGTTTACATACATAAGAAATGTATCCACAACAAAAAATTACCCAGTGCAAGGTGGGAGTGGGCGACAGGAGATGAGGTCAGAGTTCAGGTGGCAGTTTGGGAGGAAAGTAAGTCACCTAAAGATAAGGTCCATGGAGAAGACTGTTTAAAGAAATGTCATGATCTAATTTCCATGTTGATATGATCACCCCAAAATTCATCCTTGAAGGTTAAATGCTATGCTTGAATGGAATATGCATATGTTGATTATGGCCATGTATTCTGCCTCCTAACTGTTCAGGATAACAAACAAAAATCTCGGCAAGAAAGGATGTTGGTTTGCATCAGAGCTTAGATATCTCTTCAGCTTCAAAAAGCATATGGTACCAGGTTCTGCGTCTTTATAAACATGCCCTATTACTGTTATTAGACTGTAAATTCTTTAAAACCATAGTTTCATGACATTGTAACTCTTTATATCTCCACAATACTTACAATATACAAGGTATTCAATAAATATTCACTGAAAATTCAGATATTTATCTAGCTTATTTAAGTAAAAATATTTAAAGTAATAAATTTATGTTAAAATATATAGAAAAATATATTACCACACAAAACAGATACTTGCATACCAATGTTCAAGGCAGAATTATTCACAATAGCCAAAAGGTAGAAACAATGTAAATGTCCACTGGCAGATAAATGGATAAGCAAAATGTGGTATATACATATAACGGAGTATTAATCAGCATGAAATAGAACTGAAATTCTGATACATGCTACAATATGGATGAACCTTGAAGACACTATGCTAAATGCAATGAGCCAGTCGTAGGACATACTTTGTGTGGTTCCACTCATGTGAGATACTCAGAATAGTCAAAATCACAGAGAGAGAAAGTAGAATAGTGATTAAAGGGGAGATAGTGAGTAACAGGGAATTACTGTGTGATGGGCACAGAGTTTCACTTCAGGATGATGAAAGCATTCTGGAGATGGATAGTGATGATGGTTGCATAACACTGAACTGTATACTTAAAAATGATTAAATGTCAAATTTTGTTATGTATATTTTACCACAATAAAGGGGGGGATGTATATTACTATGATATTATTTTAATAATCATTTGCCAAATAATTTGTATATTACATGTAAAATTATAGACTTCTAGTAGTTAACATTAAATTATTAATAAAATAGTTACAAAAATAATTACCCAGTTTTATATTTAAGTATCTGGTTTCCTGAAAAAACAAACATAATACCAAAAAAACTTGAAAAATAAAGTTATTTTAATTTCAGCAATACCTTTAATCCATTTACTCTAACTCTGCAAACTGTTTACCTATAACAAAAACACTTAAAGATGGCTATAATCAACATATCCATATGTCTTTAACATTTACACATAAATTCATTTCCATTTTCTCAGAAGAAGCCTGTCCGCATTTATTGATTTTCAACTAAGTTTTGATTTTATTTTCTTTAATCTTTTTCTTCAGGGTTAAGGACTACGCATGCAAAGGCTATTCTAGGTGCAACACTTTCAGGGTCAAATAAAGAGCTGTAATATGTCAAATAAAATTATAAACTGAGATTTCTTTTTTTTTTTGCTTTTTTTATAAGAGACAAGGTCTTGCTGTGTTGCCTAATAGAGTACCATGCTGTGGTTATTCACAAGCGTAACGATAGCACACAACATCCTCAAATTTCTAGGCTCAAGTGATCCTCCCACCTCAGCCTCCAGAGTAGTTGGGACTACAGGCACACATGACCACAACCAACTAAACTTAGATTACTTTAAAGTGATTAGCAAACAATATGCTAAATTATCTCATAAACTTTAGTCAAAACAAAATAAATTAAAATTTATAATTATCTGAATATATACAAAAGCTGATTCACCTGCTACAAAATACAAAGGCAATGATATTTTGCTGCTGCTTATAAAAGTGATTCACATTTAAACAAATATAATTGAAATTCATAGGTCTATAACATCCTTAAAAATACAAACTCACTAGGTTCATCACTTTGTAACCTTTTGTAATACAATGTACCACACATACATTGATGTCTATAATGTGATTATGTCAAAGAAATTATACTGATTTGACACACAGTTAAACTCAACAATAACATTCATTTAATCCATAACTCATTTAACATGATTTGTTTATGAGTCCTGACTTTAATTTTGTAACTAAACTTTAATATTGGTTTATTAGTTCTTTGGTAATTACTAAACTGGGAAATTTTCAGTAGATTTATTTTCCAATATCTGCCCACAAAACATTATATAGTGAAATCTTATTAAAATCTAAAGTTACCTAAGATTAGAAAGAAAGAAAGAAAGAAAGAAAGAAAGAAAGAAAGAAAGAAAGAAAGAAAGAAAGAAAGAAAGAAAGAGGTATGTTCAAGTGTCTCACTTCCTAAATTACTGCTCTACGAATACCCCTTTCTAGAGGTGCTATTTCAAGTAAATAAATCCTTTGGATGCATAATTTCCCTATTATCTCGATGAATTACAGTAACCGTAATGCAGTAAGCTACTGTAGAGTCCCCATGAAAACACTCTAGAGACTTACTTTCCCTTAGTATATTTCTCCTACTATTTAATTCTTTTTTTTTTTTTTTTTTGAGACGGAGTCTTGCTCTGTCGCCCAGGCTGGAGTGCAGTGGCCGGATCTCGGCTCACTGCAAGATCCGCCTCCCAGGTTCACGCCATTCTCCTGCCTCAGCCTCCCGAGCAGCTGGGACTACAGGCACCCGCCACCATGCCCGGCTAATTTTTTTTTGTATTTTTTAGTAGAGACGGGGTTTCACCATGTTAGCCAGGATGGTCTCGATCTCCTGACCTCGTGATCCGCCCATCTCAGCCTCCAAAAGTGCTGGGATTACAGGCTTGAGCCACCGCGCCTGGCATAGTATTTAATTCTTAAAAAGATATTGTCATTTTCATGTCCAAAAGATCTACACAGCAAAATTCACAAATTCATACAAGTTTTCAGCAATTTGACATTCAGATTCAAGAAAAACTTCCTAGACTACACCAGGAACTGAATTTCAACCACTACTTCATAAAGTGTGTATTACTGATTTTATGTTAGAGAAAAATGAGGTTTGGAAAGACAAAATAATTTGATTCCACAACCAAGTAATCACTGAATTCAAACAGTGAAATCCAAATATTACTTATGCCAAAGGAAGGAGGAAAACACAAAGTTGCATGCCAAAGAGGTCCCAGGGTACCAGGCATACAACACATTTTTGCACACATTTCCTCATTTAATTCTCACCATTAATTTGTAAGGTAGGTATTATCTCCATTTTGAGGAGGAGAAAACTGAGGTAAAGAAGTGATTTGACTTTACTAAGTTTTGTATACCTACTCAGTATCAAGACAAGACAGAAACTATTGATACATTGATACATTCTGTCCTCAAACCACGACTAGCTGTGATCCAAGTGTCAACAATGATAGATAAGATAGACTTTCTATAGCTCAGATAAGACCCTCAAAAGAGAAAATTAAATGGCCATAGCAAGAATAAGGGTTTGGTCATACATACGTACATTGCTACCAAAGGGTTTGTTAACTGCCATGAAGTTTTCCTCATCTATTAGGCAGAAATCTGTTCTAGAGAAACACTGCCCAACTGACCTTGGTAGACTGCCTGATAAAGACAACCGGGACAACCCTGCCTTGAGAGTCCTGTCAGTAGCACTGATAGGACAGGAGGCCAGCCTTACAAACATTCTTTCCTGGTAAAATGCTACAAACCTTAAGCCAGTTTCAGCCAGCTTACAGAGACTACATACAAAATATCTTTGTGCTCTATAGTTCACCTGTTGACATAAAGAGCTGAATTCCACTTCATTTTAATGCTAAAATTGTGCCCTAAAGCGAAGATGGGATGTATTTTACTTATATGTAAACTCACTGTGCAAGCACTAGACTTCCCCATATATATTCACAGATACCATGGTCGTTTTGTCAACAAAAGGAGAGAAGTTTGACTGATTTTTTATTTTGTTTTTATATTCTACAGAGAAGGGAACAATTTCACTGCTCTAATTTTAATAAGATTTCCAACTCCTTGAGAATATCGTATCTGTGTTGGTAATTACCTGTAGGGTCACTATCATGAGTCTGTCTGGCAGTTGTTTTTAAGGCCCTGTTTTACACAACTGTCATTTCCTATCTTAACCACTCAAAGAATGACTTTCCAATGCTTAAAGGTCTTTAGAGGAAAGCTCCCAGGCAGCTATGTATGTGAGAAAAGCCTCTATTTCTCACAATTAGCTCCCTTTTAGGATATTTCCTCTACAGCAGGGACTAAAACATCTATAAATGCCAACTAATGCACAGTATATCAAGGCTAGTTAATAAATGCCAAATGATAACGATACAGAACTTAACATGCAAATAGATGTCAACCCAATATTAGTCCACTAGGAAAACACTATGAATGCTTTTTGTCAATAGAATAGCCTTGCAAAGAATCAGACACCCTCTTGAACCAGACGCAAGTGATTAAAACACCACTTTAAGTACCCAAGAATGAAAATTAAAATTTAGAGAAAGAAGCAGAAAGACTTCTCTCCATGCCACCCAATGTCCACACATTCCACTAATTTAAGCTCATGATTCTGCTCCCCACTAGCCTAGCTCTAAAGGAAACAAAGAATAGTAAGAAAAGGATGGTCTTGAAATGGGAAAGAAACATCACAACTTCTTTTTCTTTTTTCTTTTTTCTTTTTTTTTTGAGACAGAGCCTCACTCTGTCGCCCAGGCTAGAGTATAGTGGCGTGATCTTGGCTTACTGCAACCTCCGCCTCACAGGTTCAAGCAACTGCCTCAGCCTCCAGAGTAGCTGAAATTACAGGTGCCCGCCACCAAGTCCAGCTAATTTTTGTATTTTTAGTAAAGACAAGGTTTCACCATCTTGGCCAGGCTGGTCTTGAACTCCTGACCTCGTGATCCACCCGCCTCGGCCTCCCAAAGTCCTGGGATTACAGGCATGAGCCACCGCGGCTGACAAAAACATCACAATTTCTAACAAAAATCAATCCTAAGTTACTTTCATATCTCCTTTAGAATGTTCAGCAACTTGTCATACAAAGTAAAGTCATGCACTGCATGATGATGTTTTTAGTGAACAACGAACTACATATATGAGTATTCCCATAAGATTATAAATACCCCCCAGCCAGGCACAAAGGCTTCTGCCTATAATTCCAGCACTTTGGGAGGCCAAGGCAGGGGATCTCTTGAGACTAGGAGTTCAAGACCAGCCTGGACAATATGGTGAAACCCCATCTCTACTAAAAATACAAAACTTAGCTGAGCATGGTGGTGCACACCTGTAATCTCAGCTACTACCTGGGAGGCTGAGGCATGAGAATTGCTTAAACCAGGAGGCAGAAGTTGCAGTGAGCCGAGATTGTGCCACCGCACTGCAGCCTGGGCAACAGAGCAAGACTCTGTCTACAAAAATAAAGATTATAAATACCATAAATGTACTGTACCTTTTCTATGTTTAGATATGTTTAGGTACACAAATACTTACCACTGTGTTAGAACTGCCTACAATATTCAGTACAGTAACATGCTGTACAGGTTTGTAGCCTAGAAGCAATAGGCTATACCATATACCCTAGGTGTGTAGTAGGCTGTAACATCCAGGAAGACACGAAGGAAAGAAAGATGTAAGGGAAGACCACAAAACATCCAGAAAAAAATTACAAAATGGCAGGAATAAGTCCTTGTTTGTCAATCATAACACTGAGTGTAAGTGGACTAAACTCTCTCCAATCACAAGACTCGGGATAGCTGAATGGATAAAAAAAAAAGAAGACCCATTAATCTGTTGCCTACAAGAAGTACACTTCACCTATAAAGACACACACAGATTGAAAATAAAGAAATGCAAAAGACATTCCATGCCAATAGAAACCAAAACAGAGTAGGAGAAGCTATATTTCTATCAGACAAAACAGATTTCAAGACAAAAACTGTAAGAAGAGACAAAGAAGGTCACTATGTAATAATAAAGAGGTCAATTCAGCAAGAGGATATAAAAATTGTAAGTATTTTAATATATATCCACCCAACAGTGGAGCACCCAGATATATAAAGCAAATATTATTAGAGCTAAAGAGAGAAAGACTCCAATATAATAATAGCTGGAGACTTCAACATCCCACTTTCAGCACTGAACAGACCTTCTAGGCAGAGAATCAACAAAGAAAGAGACCAAATGGATCTAATAGATATTTAAAGAATATTTCTTCCAACAGCTATAGAATACACATTCTTTTCTTTAGTATATGGATCATTCTCAAGGATAGACCATATGTTAGGTCACAAAACAAGTCTTAAAACGCTTAAAGAAAAAAAAAAACACATAGTATCAAACATCTCTGACCACAATAGAATAAAAATAGAAATCAACAGCAAGAGGAATTTTGGAAACTATACAAATACATGTAAATTAAATGATATGCCCCTGAATGACAAGTGAGTCAATGAAGAAATTAAGAAGAAAATTGAAAACTTTCTTGAAACAAATAATAATGGAAAAATAATATACCAAAACCTTTGGAATACAGTAAAAGCTGTACTAAGAGGGAAGTTTATAGCTACAAGTGCCTACATCAAAAAAAAAGAAGAAAAACTTTAAATATACAAGCTAACAATGCATTTTAAGGACTAAAAAAGCAAGAGGAAAACAAACTCAAAAGTAGTAGAAGAAAATAAATAATAAAGATGAGAGAAGAAATACAGGAAATTGAAATAAAGAAAATACAAAAGATGAATCAAAAAGTTGGTTGCTGGAAAAGTTAAAACAGACAAACCTTAAGCCAGACTAAGAAAAAAAGAAGATCCAAATAAATCAGAGATGACAAAGGAGACACTACAACTGATACCACAGAAATCCAAAGAACCATTAGTGGCTACTATTAGCAAATATATGCCAATAAATTGGAAAACTTAGAAGAAATGGACAAATTCCTAGACACATACAACCTACCAAGATTGAAACATGAAGAAATCCAAAACTCAAACAGACCAGTAATAATGAAATTGAAGCCATAATTAAAAGTCTGACAGTAAAGAAAAGCCTGTGACCCAATGGTTACACTGTTAAATTCTACTACACATTTAATGAAGAACTAATACCAATTCTACTCAAACTATTCCGAAAACCAGAGGAGGGGGGAGTACTTCCAAACTCATTCTGCAAGGCCACTATTATTACCCTGGTACCAAAACCATAAACAGACACATCAAAAGAAGAAAACTAAGGGGCAATATCCTTGATGAATATTCAACAAAAATCCATAACAAAATACTACCAAATTGAACTCAACAACACATTAAAAAGATCATCCATCATGACCAAGTGAGATTTATCCCTGGGACACCAGAATGGTTCAACATACACAAATCAATCAAACTGATACACCATATCACACAAAATGACAGACAAAAAACCATATGACCATTTCAATTAATGCTGAAAAAACATTTGATAAAATTCAGCATCCCTTCATTAATAAAAACCCTCAAAAACATGAGTATAGAAGAAACACACATCAACATAATAAAAGCCATACACAACAGACCCACAACTAGTATCACACTGAATGGGGAGAAACTGAAAGCCTGTCTTTTATGATCTGGAACATAACAAGGATGCCCACTTTCACCACTATTATTCATTATAATACTGGGAGTCCTAGTGAGAGCAATTAGACAAGAGAAAAATATAAAGGGCATCCAAATTGTAAAGGAATAAGTCAAGTTATCCTTGTTTGCAGATGATATGATCTTTTTGTTTTTTTATACTTTAAGTTCTAGGGTACATGTGCACAATGTGCAGGTTTGTTACATAGGTATACTTGTGCCATGTTGGTGTGCTGCACCCATCAACTCCTCAGCACCCATCAACTCGTCATTTACATCAGGTATAACTCCCAATGCA
>NW_012116265.1:28935125-28941061 GCF_000951035.1 Colobus angolensis palliatus
GAGACTCCATCTCAAAAAAAAAAAAAAAACAAATTTACAAAAAAAAAAACCAAACAACCCCATCAAAAAGTGGGCAAAGGATTCTCAAAAGAAGACATGCATACAGCCAACAGACACATGAAAAAATGATATGATCTTATACTTGGAAAAACCTAAAAAATCCACCAAAAACCTATTAGAACTGATACTATTAAGAACTGGCAAACTAATTCAATAAAGTTGCAAGACACAAAATCAACATACAAAAATAAGTAGCATTTCTATATGCGAAATGTGAACAAATTGAAAAATTTTAAAAGTAGTCCCATTTACAATAGCCACCAAAATAAATACATACATACCTAGGAATTAATCAAATAAGTGAAAGATCTCTGTAACAGAAACTGTACTATACTGATGAAGGAAATTGAAGAGGACACCAAAAGTGGAAAGATATTCCATGTTTATGGATTGGAATAATCAATATTGTTAAAATGTCCATACTACCCAAACCAATCCACAGATTCAATGCAATCCCTATCAAAATACCAATGACATTCTTTACAGAGATATTTTTTAAAAAATCCCAAAATTTATAGGGAACCACAAAAGACTCAGAATAACCAAAGCCATCCTAAGCAGAAAGAACCAAACTAGAGGAATCACATTAACTGACTTCAAACTGTATTAAGAACTATAGTAAACAAAGCAACATGGTACTGGCATAAAAACAGACACAGAGACCAATAGAACCGAGAAACCCAGAAAAAAATCCACACACCTACAGTGAACTCATTTTTGACAAAGGTGCCAAAAACATACATGGCAGAAAAGACAGTTTCTTCAATAAATGGTGCTTGGAAACTGTATATCCATATGCAGAAGAATGAAACTAAACTCCTATCTCTCACCATACACAAAAATCAAATCAAAATATTGATTAAAGACAAAAATCAAAGACCTCAAACTACGAAATGACTAAAACACTGGGGAAACTCTCCAGGATATTAGTCTGGGCAATGATTTCTTAAGTAATACCTCACAAGCACAGGCAACCAAAGCCAAAATGGACAAATGGCATCACATCAAGTTAAAAAGCTTCTCCACAGCAAAGTAAACAACCAACAAACAGACAATCTACACAATGGAAGAAAATATTTGCAAACTACCCATCTGACAAAGGATTAATAACCAGAATACAAAAGAAGCTCGGCCAAGCACAGTGGCTCACACCTGTAATCCCAGCACTTTGGGAGGCCAAAGCAGATAGATTACCTGAGGTCAGGAGTTCAAGACCACCCTGGCCAACATGGTGAAACCCCATCTCTACTAAAAATGCAAAAAATTAGCTGGGCGTGGTGGCAGGCACCTATAATCCCAGCTACTTGGGAGGCTGAGGCAGGAGAATCGCTTGAACCCGGGAGGTGGAGGTTACAGTGAGCCGAGATCACACCACTGCACTCCAACCTAGGCAACAAGAGCAATACACCATCTCAAAAAGAAAAAAAAAAAAACAAAAAAAAACCTCAAACAACTCCACAGGAAAAAATTAATAATCCAATTAAAAACTAGGCAAAAGATCTGAACAGACATTTCTCACAAAAAAAAAAAAAAGACATACAACTAGCAAACACACATATGAAAAAGTGTTCGGCTGGGCACAGTGGCTCATGCCTGTAATCCTCGCACTTTGGGAGGTTGAGGTAGGCAGACTGCCTGAGCTCAGGAGTTGAGACCAGCCTGGGCAACATGGTGAAACCCCATCTCTATGAAAATATAAAAAAAAAAATTAGCCAGGCATGGCTGTGTGCACCTGTGGTACCAGCTACTCGGGAGGCTGAGGCAGGAGAACTGCTTGAACCTAGGAGATGGAGGTTGCAGTGAGCCAAGATCGGTGCCACTGCACTCTAGCCTGGCAACAGAGCGAGACTCCATCTCATAATAAAAAAATTTAAAAAATAAAAAAATAAAAAGTGCTTAACATCACTGATCATCAGAGAAATGCAAATTGAAACTACAATCAGATATCATCTTATTCCAGTTAAAATGGCTTTTATCCAAAAGACAAGCAATAATCAATGCTGGCAAAGATATGGAAAAAAGAGAACCCTCATACACTGTTGGTGGGAATGTAAATTAGTACAACTGCTATGAAGAACCGTTTGGACGTTCCTTAAAAAACTAAAAATTGAGCTACCATATGATCTAGCAATCTCACTGCTAGATATATACCCCAAAAAAGGAAATCAGTATTATCAGAGAGATATCTGCACTCCCATGTTTACTGTAGCACTGTTTACAATAGCCAAGATTTGAAAGCAACCTAAGTGTCCATTAGCAGACGAATGAACAAAGAAAATGTGGTACATATACACAATGGAGTACTACTCAGCCATAAAAGAGAATGAGATCCTGTCATTTGCAACACGGATGGAACCGGAGGTCACTGCATTAAGTGAAATAAGTCAGGCAAAGAATGACAAGCATCTCATGTTCTCACTTATTTGTGGGATCTAAAAATCAAAACAATTGAACCCATGGAAAAAGAAGGATGGTTACTAGAGGCTGGGAGAGGCAGTGGTGGGATGAGGGAGAGGTGGGGATGGTTAACGGGTACAAAAAACCAGGACGAATGAGTGAGACCTAGTATCTGATAGCACAACAGAGTGACCATAATCAGTTACTTGGGTTCAATCAGGCTGGTGGGAAAAATATTAAAGATAGTTTTAGAGATAGACACAATCTTCTTAGAAAGCCAAGAAGTTTGCATAACTTCAGGAATAGATATGGTTGAAGGCAACCTGATCTTTACCTTTAAACAAATTAAAGTAGTAATAAAGGAAGGCAGAGTAGTTTACCTAGTTAGCTTGTTTACTCATAAAATCTTAAGACTAACCTTTGATGTAGCAGGGTGCTTAAGTGCTTTTTACTTGGAAAGTCCACAATGTCAATTACCCTCTAATGGTGTTGACTCAAGCTTTTGTTAATTGATCTTACTGCATAAATGCCAGTCTCACTTGCTGATCAAGGTCATGGTCACAACTGTTTACAGAACTCTCCAGGGAGTCTGTAAGCAGCTGAGACACCCTCGGCTGGACTGGCAAAACAGAGTATCTGTGTGTCAGTGTACTTTATTCATCCGTGGCCTGGTCAGAGGCTGCGGGCAGACCCCCACAGCTGGTGCCCCTGTGTGAGGGGCACTGCCGCAATCAATAATTTAATTGTACATTTTTAAATAACTAAGAGTGTACTTGGATTGTCTGTAACACAGAGGATAAATGCTTGAGGGGAGGGATAGTGCATTGTCCATGATGTGACTTTTACGCATTGTATGCTGTGTCAAAACATCTCATGTATCCCATAAATACATATACCTATTATGAATCCACGAAAATTAAAAATAATTGTTTTAAAAAAAATCAATAAGTAGTATAATTCACTGGTTGTCCTTACTACCCAATTTTCAAAATAACAAATCCTGTTTATTAAAACAACATTATCATACCTTCTATACAAATTTAAGATTTACAGTTCTTCCTCCTAAGGAAAAAAAAACAGTAGAAAACTAAATTTTTATGTTAAATTTGACATATGGATGCCAATCACCAACATTTGCTATCAACATGGAATTAACTTTGATCAAAATTAATTTACATAGAAAATCTTAGTCCACTGTATACTGTTCTTTGCTGCTTTTTTATAGCAAGAAATACAGCTAAATTGTTTTTCAAATCACACTGAAAAATGGCTTACTACTTTTTATATTGCTGGCTTAACTTTTATTCCATTGACTTTTAACTTACTTAACCAAAAGCATACCAATTAAAATTTAAGGTAAACATAATATCTAATTCACCTTAAGAAATCCAAAAGAACCATTATAAAATAAGCCTCCAAACTTAGCAAGCATATCAGAATGGCCAGACCTGAGGGAAGTATTAGCAATATCTTCACTTTACATATATGCAAATTTTATTATTACTTCCACATCCTGTGGTGCATTAGGTAAAATAGTCACCTCTGAACCCTTTACACAGTGAACACACGGTGGACTATTACAAAATTAGTAGCTAGGGTAACACCTTAAGGAATTATTAATGATTTTGTTACCCAGCCAGAGGATAGCTACAGAGTTGGACAAATAAGTTTTCCTAGGAAGATAATAAGGAATTAGGGTGAGATACAAGGGAAATGACTTGGAGATGGTCACAAAAAGAACAGGCAAAAGTAGTAACAAGGAAGATTATATAAAATTTTCTAGAAAAAAATAATATAGCAAAAACAATCAAATGAGAATGAAGATGGATGATTGTGAAAGACAGAAAATGCTATAAAATTTCACTCTTAATTTTCCAAATACAAAATACATTCCTGAGACCCCATATTCCTGAAACTCCAAAACAAAGTCTCAGTAAAACTGAGATGTAGGCCGGGCACGGTGGCTTACGCCTGTAATCTCACCACTGTGCGAGGCTGAGGGAGGCGGATCATGAGGTGAGGAGATCGAGACCATCCTGGCTAACACGGTGAAACCCCGCCTCTACTAAAATACTAAAAATACAAAAAATTAGCCGAGTGTGATGGCGGGTGCCTGTAGTCCCAGCTACTCGGGAGGCTGAGGCTGGAGCATGGCGTGAACCTGGGAGGTAGAGGTTGCAGTGAGCCAAGATCGCGCCACTGTACTCCAGCCTGGGCGACAGAGCGAGACTCCGTCTCAAAAAGAAAAAAAAAAAAAAAAAGAACACTGAAATGCTGACCTGTAGTACTTGACATACTTTCTAACTAAAGTAATAACCAACAAAACTGATTCAATTATGTCAGTTTCTAAGAGATACAGAAATAAAGACAATTAAGACTAGTCAAGTCAGTGGTTATACATGTAAAACTAAACTATTCAGGTAACAGTGGCTAGTTATATGAGACAAGACAGCTTAGCACATGGGGCACAGAATACAGCCCTGCTCCCAAAAAAATGTCATATGACTTTGAGAAAGCCACTATATATCATCTCTAAAGCTAAAATAATGTTGTCTCAGTAGGAAGAGTGATATTGCATCAGTAAGTAATACAATGTGTTGGGCTTTTTTTTTCCTTTCTTTCTTTTCTTGAGACGGAGTTTCACTCATGCTGCCCAGACTGGCGTGCCAATGGCATGATCTCAGCTCACTGCAACCTCCGCCTCCCAGGTTCAAGCCATTCTCCTGTGCAGTGGCTCATGCCAGTAATCCCAGCACTTTGGGAGGCCAAGGCAGGCAGATCACCTGAAGTCAGGAGTTCGAGATCAGCCTGGCCAACAAGGTGAAATCCTGTCTCTACTAAATATACAAAAAAAATTAGCCAGGCATGGTGGCGGGCACCTGTAATCCCAGCTACTCAGGAGGCTGAGGCAGGAGAATACAATGTTTTCTGAGTGAGGAGACACTACGGAAAGAGAACAGGGTTCCTGGCTTCTAAAAAGAGAAAAAAAGTATTTATTAACCAAGTTATTTCAATATATATTAAAAAAAGTCTTACCTTCCTTCCCCTAGAACATAAGAAGCTGACAAAACCACATGACAATTACGAAGACAGGAATTATTGCTTGAATCTGGGTCACTAAAATTATTAGCTGTTCAAATGAGATAAAATAAAGGGGAAACATTAATTATCTAGCAGTCTACATTTTCTTTGTTGTTAATGTGAAACATATCTCACACAAAACCATTCAAATAAGATATACATCCCTATGGGTTCTTTGAAGCAAAGATTGGACAAATAGTTAAAATTATTTAAACAATTCCTGATCACCAAATGTCAACAAATTTAGTTTAAAAAAATGTTTTAATCCATACAGTTAACATCCTACTTTAATATTTTTTCCTATAAAATACCTAGGAATCCAACTTACAAGGGATGTAAAGGACCTCTTCAAGGAGAACTACAAACCACTGCTCAGTGAAATCAAAGAGGACACTAAC
>NW_012116265.1:28942396-28944469 GCF_000951035.1 Colobus angolensis palliatus
GTAATACAAAAAAGCCTCACAGTTTTAAAGAAGGGGGTATAGGTGAGAGAAGTAAGAAATTCAAACAGCTTCAAGGACAAAAACCACGTCCCACACCAGAACATATTTACAACTCTTCATCTTGAATTCAACTAACATCCAACTATGGCAATCAGCCAAGCTTGGCAAATTAAAATAACAGTAATTCTGACAGATTATCTCCTATAAATATTCAAATATGAACATTTGTGTTCATGCAAAGGTCTCCATATGCCAATCAAAATGCTTTGTTAAGGATCCTAACAATGAGCTTTTTTTTTTTACCCATCTGTAGGAATCCCCTGAATCCTTAACTTTCATTTTAACTCACCCCAGCTAATTATGAGACATATTATCTGTCTACTTGTAGCTTGAATTAAAAACTTAAGGATAACATTCACATAGTATCAACAGACAAAAGGAACATAGAACCTTTCAAAATCTAGGTCTGTAAAGACAAAAGGAAAGATCCAGGAAGGGAGGGAGGGAAGGGCAGAGAGAGACTCTTGAAGGATGGCAACCAAATAAAAGATTACCTTTCTATTTGCGTTAGCAGATAGGTATTACTTTACTAAAAGTAAAATCTAGATGTAAAGAGTAATTAACAATTTCATAAATTTGGGCTCTATTCAAAGTTTCACTAAGGAAGACTACTATTTAATGTGGCTCAAGACAGGATGCTATGTTTTGATGACAAGTTTAAGTATATGAAACTGTCAAAAGCAGAGAAATGCCATTAGTATGAAATTCACACCAAACACACTTTTTGAAATCTACAGACGTCCCATCATCAGGAACAATCAATAAATAAGAGTAACAATGGCTTTAATGAAAGCAAATTATCTGATGCATGAATTTGTTAATTGTTCCCTCCTGTCCTCCATTACTCAGTTTCCCTTAAACATGTACACAATTACCAAACAGCCTCACGCCTTCCAGGAAAATTACAAGTGATAGGCACGTTTCTGCCTTCAGGGCAGCATTATATTATGGAAGAAAATTTAACCTATTCAGAAGCATATACTTCTCTGATCCCACCTGGAAAGAAACAGCTATAAATAGCTCTACTAAAATTGCTCAAAATACTTCTAGACAGGCAGGCTTACAATAGAAACTCCTACTTTATGATCGCTCACTACTCAGCCATCCAAGTCCAACATTGGATCTAAGCCAAAAAAGTAGTTCTCAAGTGAGGGAAGGGAGAAAAAAAGTCTGGTCTAGGGACCAGTAGCTTCAGCCTCCCCTGGGAGCTTGTGAGAAATGTACAATCTCAGGCCTTACCCAGGGACATACTGAATCAGAATCTGTATTTTACCAAGATCCTCAAGTGATTTATATACACATTAAAATTGAAGCAGCTCTGCAGGAGGGGGAATATTTGAACGAGAAAAAAGGTATAATCTTTTCAGAAGTTGGTTACCACTGCAGGCCATTGTTTGGCTAATAGGCAACCAATTTTAAAACTTTGTTTACGGGTAACATCATTACTTTTACCATAATTTTTTTTTTTACATTTTAAATAAGGGCTTTTAAAAAACAGAAATATCTCAAGAGGCAAAGAATGAGTATCTAATGATTAAATGTAAGTTCCCAAAAAAAGCAGTGACAGAGTTATCTAAGTGGACCCGGGCTGGGCATGGTGGCTCACGCCTGTAATCCCAGCACTTTGGGAGCCTAAGGCAGGTGGACACTTGAGGTCTGGAGTTCAAGACCAGCCTGGACAACATGGTGAAACCCATCTCTACTAAAAATACAAAACTTAGCCAGGCATGGTGGCGGGTGCCTATAATCCCAGCTACTCGGGAGGCTGAGGCAGGAGAATCACTTGAACCTGGGAGGTGGTGATCGCAGTGAGCTGAGATCCCACCACTGCACTCCAGCCTAGGTGACAGAGTGAGATTCTGTCTCAAAAAATAATAATAATAAATAAGTGGACCCATCCGGGCATGGTGGCTCACACTTGCAATTCCAGAACACTTGGAGGCCAACATGAGCGAATCACTAGAGGTCACTAGAGCAAATCACTTCGAGACCAGCCTGGCCGACATAGCAAAA
>NW_012116265.1:28944904-28985973 GCF_000951035.1 Colobus angolensis palliatus
AGGAGAGAAGGGGAGAAGAGGAGGGGAGGAGGGGAGGGGAGGAGAGGAGACAAAGTAGACCCGTCTCATGCCACCACCACATTAACTAGACCCACCAATCACATTAACTAGTCAAATTTGTTTTTAAAATAGTAACAACTCCTTTCCTTCCAAACCCTCAGCATTAAGAATATCTGGGACTGGGGTCCAAGTAGCTAGAAAAGAGACCAACAGACCAAAGGCCTATGGCCTCCTGTGACCAGAAAAGAAGGCTATATATACTGGTTATTCAGCTACTTTCTCTCAGATACAAATCTACCCTTTAATACTCATCTCTGTAACACTGAAAATAAAACTCTGAAAACTACTTTTCTCTTCTGCAGCTAACTTCCTCACACTGCCAATAAGGACACTAGAGGGAGAATACAGTACATGCTTTTTTCCAGTCAGCATTGCCCCAGCATAGCAGTGATAACCACCAGCTTTTTTTGGCACTCTCAGAAATTCCCCTCAGACATACCAACAGCTGTCAGGAAGTACCCCCTCCAGAGGTTCTGAACCCCAATTCTATGAGGTCCCAAATCCAAGTTCTCATTTCCCCCCAACCATATGAATAGTGGTTGATTCCTGCAAATACTGTCTCTGTGTTACCCCAGTGTTCCCTGTTTGCTTTTTCAGTCCTCCAATACCTGTAAAATCCACTCCCTATATTAAATTTTCTGAGCTGAAATTTTTTGTTTTTGTTTGTAATTCTGTAGGGAGAGGGGTTACTATGTTACCCAGGCTGGTCTCAAACTCCTGGTCTCAAGAAATCCTCCTGCCTCAAGTATTTAGTGTGGACTGTTTTCCTGACTTGATCCTAATTGAGCCATCATGGCTAGATGGAATAAAATTCAACATGATCTTGATTACTTTGGAAAACACTCTTCCCAAACATGATAGTCCGTAAGAAAATATTTACTGCCTCTCCTCCAAAATAGGTACAAGATAGGAAATGGATACAAAAAGCACAGATGAGGAAGAAAGAAGAAGAAACATAACCTAAGAAAGCAATATACTGAAACAAATACCATGGTATAAAACACATTTTAACCCTGAAAAACATAAAGAAAGGCCAATAAAAAGTTTGAAACAAATACAAGTTTTCAATGCTAATGAAAACCACAGACTTTTAGATACATGATTCTTCTGCCTCTGCCATTGTTCAGTTTTGTTACAGCAGTTTTATATCTAGTTTGGGTTATTACACTTTAAGGAGGCTATTGAGAAATTAGGGAAAGTCCAAAGAAGATTATACAAATGATGAAAGGGGATAGGAAATAGGATCTATAAAGAAAGATTCAACAGTCAAACCTTTTAGTCTAGCGAAAAGAAAACTTCAGGCCAACATATTAACTGCCCTCCAGTTTAAGAGTTCTATCCAGCTGTCCACCATCATCTCTAAAGAGGAAATGAGCTTAAAATGGAAGACAACAAAGTAAGTGACGACCTCAAATATAGCTTCTTAGCTTATGACTCTCCTTCAAATAACTGAAGTGGTATCTCTTAATGCTGGTTTCACGAGAGAATGACCCAGGATATTTTTACCAAAAGATGATGATGATGATGATGATGATGATGATGACGACGACAACGACAACGATGACAGATCGATGATGATGCCCAGAACCCCAAAGGCAAAGATCTAATTTAACTGGTATGATACAGAGCCCAGGCATAAAGAACAAAAAGTATCCAAGTGTTTATAATATACTGAAAGCGGGAATGAGAACCACTTAATGGACCACTGCATAACTGTGCTACTCAAAGTATGTTGTAAAGATGAGAGGGAGAGGGGAGGAGAGGGGGGAGGAGGGGATGAGCTACATCCAGATTACCAACAGGAGCTTGTTGGAAAGGCACCATCTCATCCTATTCCAAAACTACTGAATAAGAATCTACACGTTATTATGATCCCCACACAATCCCATATGCCCATGAAAGTTTGGAAAACATTGTTCTGTAATAGTTTGAAAGGGGCGTGAGTGTGTGAGACCAAACACCAGCCTAAAAATAACTAAGCTGAATTTTTCTGAACTTTTAAATATAAAAATTTTTTTACCCTAAGGTCATTTAGAGTTTACTAAGAATACTATTTTAGAGAGTGAATAATAATTCTAACTAAATATTCAACACATACTGTTTGCTGGCAGTATTATTATTATTATTATTATTATTTTTTTTTGAGACAGGGTCTTGCTGTGTTGCTCAGACTGGAGTACAATGGTACAATCACAGATCACTGCAGCCTGGATGGACCTCCTGGACTCAAGCAATCCTCCTGCCTCAGCCTCCCATGTAGCTGAGACTACAGGCACACACCACCGCATTTTTTGTACATACAAGGCCTCGCTATATTGCTCAGGCTGATCTCGAACTCCTAGGCTCAAGTAATCCTCCCACCTCAGCCTCCCAAAGTATTAGGATTACAGGCACGTGCCACTGCACCCAGCCCATTATTCTTTACAAATTGATTTAATCATCAACACATCTATAAAGTAGATATTTAATAATAATTAGTTATGACAAAATAAGGTATTAAATAATCTGCCCCATGTACTACTTAAAAAAAAAAGTCGTAAATCTGAGACTTGAGCTGTAGTCTGTTTAAGGGCCTATACTTAACCCCAAAATAATACTAGTTTGTCAACACCATCCCCAAACATTCTGAAATCATTCACAACGAAAGTATAATAACTGGTAATGAAAATGCTATAAGAGTAAAGAAAAAATTAGTGTGCTCTTCTCTGGTTAAAAAAAAAAATTTCAGCCAGGTATGGGGTGTGTGTCTATAGTCCCAGCAACTTGGGAGGTTGAGGAAGGAGAATCACTTGAGCCTAGGAGTTTGAGGCCAGCCTGGGCAACAAAGTAAGATCCCTGTCTCTTGAAGAAAAATTTTGGTAATAACCACTATTATTTATATTTGGGAAGTAACTGAAACCCTATGTTGGGGGACATATTCTTCCCCAATGCCTCCTTAATTCATCCCTACAACTATTACTACTTCCACAACCATTACTACCACTACAACCCTCAGAAAAGTAATGTACATGAGGCTATAATTAGTTTATACAATAAAATAGGCATGACATAAATTTAGCCTGATTTTTCTCCTCTGTATCTCACCGCTTCCAACCTCTAAAAAAGTCTACTGCTTCCATCTGTTACTATAGAAGCAAAAATTACCATTTCAGTTAAGACCCAAATGGTACTTCTGAAAATACTGAGGAAAACTTCTAAAGGAGAGGTCAGACAGAGACTGTCAGTAAAAAGCCTACTAGAAGTTTAACAATTCATTGAATTCTAAATAGCACAAAAGAATAGTCAAAATTCTCAGAGATAAATAACATTATTGTACTGCCAGATAGATTGAATTTAAAATATGCAAAACTATATTCTATGAGTATTTAAAGCAGAGCATTACTAAGATATTTTAGCTTCATTCAACAAGCACGTTCCATTAAAAAAAAAAAAAAGCATACAATACCTTTTTAATTAACAATGACAAACCAACCCTGGTGACCTAGTTTCTGCTAATGAACAAAACTACAGATAATAAAAATACAGTTGCTTAACCCATAAAAATTATTAAAGTCAATACTGGAGCCAAAAAGATTTGCGGGCTTAAGATACCAATGCAAAGACTCACTGAAATATAGTCTTCCAAACACCTAAGTTTAAAATTATGACTTGAGGCAATTTATTGGTTCCTTTGAGTAAGATTTCACTTGAAGAATCTAAAAAAGATAAGGTTATGTGAAGCACTGTGGGGATGCAACTTGATTTCCTAAAAAGTCGAGTGAGACTTCCCAGGAAGGAAAAGATACAACTCAAAAGAATAGACAGATAAAACCCAAAAGAATGTTCTTAGGGAGCAAAGCAATAAGTCGAAAACACAGAGGCTGAGCATTCCTGATTATCCTTTCATTAAATAATATGACTAATAAAATGACCCAGACCAAAACTCCCTGAAAATTTCTATCAGCTTTGAAATCTTCATATTATATAAATTATCTGTAGTTATGCTTTTCTTCTAGTTAGCAGCAGAAAAGTGCTCCCTTTCCCTCTCCACCTAGCCTCATAACAGCACATTCTCAGTCAGCTTTCCTTTCCCACCCTATCCGGAGACTATAAATTGAGTAAAATATGACATATTTTATAGTAAATTGAGACTACTTTACTCATAGTGTCAACAATTATCTTGTTTGAATAACTGAATAAAATATGATATATTCATTTAAAAATACTCCAAATAATTGTATTTTATAAATTGTAATATTTATAATACTTTAATATTTACTAAACATTAGCTGAATGAATGTCACCACCCATTAAACTCTTATAACATAGAAAAATCACATATATGTAAACATTTAAACGGAAAAAATGTACCACCTCCATTACTCATAAAATGAAAAGCTTATTATATCAAAGAAAAATATTTACAAATCGTTAGAATCATTTTTTAATCATCAGGAAGAATAAATTAAAAAGATGATTCTCAAACTTCATAGAAAATAAGAATTATGATTAAGCTTATAAAACTGCAGGGTCTGGGCTCCATGGCCAGAGATCCTGATTCAGACTTGGAGTTTCAGATGACAAACACAAAACTCTACATTTTAACAAGCTTCCAAGGTAATTACCATGCAGATTATCCTTGAACCACACTTTAGTAAATATTTCACTTTCAAACCACTGTCAACTTCCAAACAAGTCCTTCAGGTCTGATCAAAATGCCCATTCCCATCTTTCATCTTAGGAACATCAACTTCTGATTAAGGAATCAACATACAGAAAAAGTAATAGCAACCAGTTACTGGACATGTATTACTGCTGGAAATGAACTTTTACATACTCTAATATACACATACAAATTAAATTATATACTGCATATGAAGTATGTAACACAGTATCTGGCTGGAATAAATGCTCAATAAAAGGAGCAACGATTATACTTAAAATTTATCCCAATCTTAGGAGGTGGTTGCTATTATTGCCAATTTGCAGTTGAGGAAACTGAGGTCTAGTAACTTGCCCAAAGTCACAGGCATAGTTAAGGGTCAGAAACAGAATTGAAGACAATCCATTTGACTCCAAAACCTGAACTCTTTAATCTAGGCTAACTTCCTGAAGCACCAGGGCAACAACCGCAGGTACAAAACCACTCCACAGTCATACCCCCTAGAAGAATTTTCCTGAGTCATACCACGAAAATCATGGCCAAAGTCCATTCTCACACTTGGGGCTATGAAGAACTGCCCAAAATTGGGCAATTTATAAAGAAAAGAAGTTTAATTGACTCACAGTTCTGCATGGCTGGGGAGGACTCAGGAAACTTACAATCATGGTAGAAGGGGAAGAGGCATGTCTTACATGGTGGCAGGCAAGAGAGAGTGAATGTGTGAAGGAGGAACTGTCAGACATGTATAAAACCATCAGATCTCATGAGAACTCACTCACTAACATGAGAACAGCATGGGGGACACCACCCCCATGATCCAGTCATCTCCCACCAGCTCTCCCTTGACACGTGGGGATTGTGGGGATTACAATTCAAGATGAGATCTGGGTGAGGAGACAAAGTGTAACCATACCACATACTCGTACAAATATTCCTATATGACTAAGCATGAAAGAAGGGCAGTTATAGGACTATGATGAATTGAGGTTGCTAAAAATGTTTAATGTTTTACAGCACTTGAGAATTACAAATTATGGCTGGGCGCGGTGGCTCAAGCCTGTAATCCCAGCACTTTGGGAGGCCGAGACGGGCGGATCACGAGGTCAGGAGATTGAGACCCAGCACTCTGGGAGGCCGAGACGGGCGGATCACGAGGTCAGGAGATCGAGACCATCCTGGCTAACACGGTGAAACCTAAAAATACAAAAACTAGCCGGGTGAGGTGGGGGGCGCCTGTAGTCCCAGCTACTCCAGAGGCTGAGGCAGGAGAATGGCGTAAACCCGGGAGGCGGAGCTTGCAGTGAGCTGAGATCCGGCCACTGCACTCCAGTCAGGGCAACAGAGCGAGACTCCGCCTCAAAAAAAAAAAAAAAGAGAGAATTACAAATTAGGTAATCTATGTAATAATAACTCTAAAAGGAATATGACTGAAAATATGTCAAAGGAATCTATTCTGAAATCACTCAGGGTTAGCTGTTTAACTCAAAGATAGTACAAACTCAGTCTTACGATTCTCCACATCTAGGCAGCCTTGGGGGGCCAACTAACAGACTTATTTCCTCCCCTCAAAATATAAACATAATTACTATTTACTTCAAAGTTCTCTATTTAAAGTGATTTTTTCTACTTAAATTTTTCTAAAATCTGATTATGTTCCTAATGATTAATTTTTTGTGTCTAAATATTTTATTTTTTAAAACACTAACTTTCCTTAAAATGTCTGTTTCTCCCCTCATCTCAAGTTCCTACTAAACGGTTTTCTTTCTTCCAAGTGTATTTCTAGCTTGTCTGTTCCCACCACCTGTCCCCAAAATGGTAAGCACTGGTTTCCAAAATACCTCCTTACCTCTACTTGAACCAAGACTACATTCACAACAAATAAAACACAATTAGTCATAGCAAAAAATATTATATACTGATAACATTAGCATATTACAAATTCAGAAAATGGAAAAATGATAAAAGTGTGTTTTATTCTAAATTATATTTTATAAACTTGTATTTTAACCTGGTATCTCTCAATAAGCAATACAAATCCTATAGCTGTTGTTTAGCTTTTTAAACCCTACAAATAGCTTAGATTTTTAAAAATTAAATCTATTAAAATTAGGCTCTTAGTCAAATAAAATACGATACATAGATAAAGAGCAATATACAAATGGACCGTAGCCTGCAGGAACACGTAACTCCCATTTGTTCACACTCTCCTTAAAGGAAACAAAATCTCCAGTACTACCACATCCAAACCAGAAGTGATGATTCACTAGAGTGCTCCTGCCCAAGGAACCCCAGTGCAATAAGAAGCCGCCAAAGTGAAAATCCTGCTTGAGACCTGTTCATTTAATACGTAAAAGCAGGTATCTCAATTACCTAAATTTTCACAAAGAATACATAACTTTTTTTTTAACTATCATAGTTATGAAAGATTTGCTAGTTTTTAAAATGTGATTATTTAATTTACTGAGTTTTTTTTTTTTTAAGGGAAAAGCAAACTTTAGTAATTCCTACCTGAGGAATGAAACTATAAACATATTAAATCCTATAAAAAGAAAAAAAAGAAAGGTTCTGAAAGGTTCCAGAAAGAGGCACAAAGTCCCTAAACCAACAAACACCATGTTTCACACTAAGTAAGAACTTTGTGCCTCTCCTACAGAACTCTGTCTAGGGAAAAAAAAATTGAGAGGTCTTTCGGTAAAACCAGAGCCCAGAACTATGACAGCAGACATTCTGGAGTCTCTTGGAAGTCCTTCTAACTATACAACAAAGCCTCAATCAGCAGGAAACCTAAATATTTGGTAAACCTTCCTCCCCACTTCCTTAAGTATAAAAAATATCCTTTCTCTTCCTTCTCCTGAATTCTGGAACCCTTCAGAACCTTACTTTTTTTTTCTTTTTATAGGATTTAATATGTTTATCGTTTCATTCCTCAGACAAATACCTAAGGTATGCAGGGCTTAAAATCTAGATGATGGGTTGACAGGTGCAGCAAACCACCATGGCACATGTATACTTATGCAACAATCCTGCATGTTCTGCACATGTATCCCAGAACTTAAAAGTAAAATTTTAAAAAATAAAAAATAAAAAAATATGTTGCCCCTCCTGAGCAGATTCTCTGGATACAACTGGAGAGTGATGCTTTGCAGCCCCAGATTCCTCTTCACTCCTTGTTTGTTACACACAGAGGGAGAATAAACCATCTACTTGTAATTCAATCAGAAACTTTTTATGAACATAGCAACTACAATAAACCTTTTCTCTTCTAATGGTATGTAAATGCACTGTCTAGTAAGGTATTCAGTAGCCAAATGTAGCCATATGAAATGTGGTTAGTTTGAACTGAGATGTGCTGTAAGTGTACAATACACATGGATTTCAAAGACTTAATATGAATAAAAGAATGTAAAAATCTAATTGATATTTTTATATTGATTAGTTGTTGAAATATTTTAAATACATTACATTAAATAACTGAAACCAATTTTAAATGCTTCTTTTTGCTTTTTTAAATGTAGCTAACAAAAAGTTAAAAAATTACAGGTGTGGTTCACTCTACATTTCTAATGGACAGCAGTGGGGTATAAATTAATGACCATAGCTTTTACTAAACTATATCTAGATCAAACTTGCATGTTTATATAGTATGATAAAATGTAGTCATTACAACAGCTAAACCAAAATTCCTTTCCCCCTGACTTACAAAGTATACTACATTCACTTATCTGTTTCCAGGTTCCTTCCTTTCTTATCTCTTCATCTAATCTTAAAATATTGAATAAATTTTATGTTTCTTCACCTCCTCCTCACTTCCACCCAAATTACCGGCCTTGAAATATTAATCTTTTATCTCCAAAGACTATCATACTTAGAAAAAAAAATAGGAGAAAATTTTTCCCAAAGAGGCCTCCAAGGTTATCCCTAAGAGACAATACATGGCAATGTCAAAGGTTTGGTCTCTAGAATCAATGGCCCAGTGAGAACTAAATTATTGTAGCTCAGTTTCTTTGTCTGTAACAGAGGGTAAATACTATCATTTACTATCAAACTAATCTTTCATTTAATTAATATTTAATATTAAAACATCAATTCTATAGGTTATGAGATAATATAAGAAAAGCATTTAGAACAGTACCTGAGACTTTAGTGCTAAGAAGTATGAACCATTATTACTACCATTATTTCCTTTTTTGTCAAGCTTCCTGAACCTATCCCTTCTCTTTTTTTTTTTTTTGAGACGGAGTCTTGCTCTGCCGCCCAGGCTGGAGTGCACTGGCCGGATCTCAGCTCACTGCAAGCTCCGCCTCCCGGGTTTACGCCATTCTCCTGCCTCAGCCTCCGGAGTAGCTGGGACTACAGGCGCCCGCCACCTCGCCCGGCTAGTTTTTTTGTATTTTTTAGTAGAGACGGGGTTTCACCGTGTTCGCCAGGACGGTCTCGATCTCCTGACCTTGTGATCCACCCGTCTCGGCCTCCTAAAGTGCTGGGATTACAGGCTTGAGCCACCGTGCCCGGCCTCCCTTCTCTTTCTATTCCTAGCTTCCCCATCAACAGGTTCTCTCTTCAGTCAAGCCTAAAGTACATTTAATAAAATGGAAAGAATACAGAATAACAGAGGAAGAAGGTGGTTATTTGGGACTGACAAAAACAAAGAACTCCAAATACTGGAGCCCATAATAAAGTGGTCTGCATTACATGATAGAAAGATTCCTCACTATAAAAAGCAGTCAAGCTAAGTCTGGGATTCTGTAAAAAGTACCTTCACTGGTGACTGAAACAGTTGTTTCTAAAGTCCCCCTTTAATCCTCAATGCCCTGGAAAGGTATACAATGCAGATATTAAAATCTAGAAGCTATCTCATTGGCAATAGTCATCAAAGTCTAAAAATTGTACATTCCTTATGGCACTCTGACTTGGCCATTGATTCATGCCTGTACACAAAAAAAATCAATAAGCTCCTATCTGTAACTATTGGAGAGCCCAAGTTTAAACTTTCACCTTATGGCAGGGAGAGAGAGGGGAAGACAGAGAGGGAAGGGGGAGCTAAAGGGGAGGAGAGGAGGGAAACAGGTGGGGAGGGAGAGAGAGAGACATGAAATGTCAAAACTCCTCCTTTGCCACTTGTGGTAAACCAAGCCTCATGGACTTAGAGCAGATTCAGGTGGGTAATTCTTTAGCCTAAGCCAAAATATAGGTAATACTCTTTCATATATTATAGACATTTACATTATGTTTTATTTCCTTTCTCTTCCTTCTCCTGAATTCTAAAGTCTACAACACTGTGTCTGACATATTAGGTACTTGATAAAAGAAAAAAATTCCGCAGAATTAAATTTAAAGGAGTTTAACTGAACACTGAACGATTTGCAAATCAGGCACCCTCCTAAGCCAGAATAGGTGCTGAGACGCCAGCACAGCCACATGGTGGAAGATTTAAGGACAGAAAAAGGAAAGGAATGTACAGAAAAAGGAAGTGACGTACAGAAAAAGGAAGTGACATACAAAAACAGTTGGACTGGTTACAGGTTGGTGTTTGCCTTATTTGAACACAGTTCGAACAGCTGACTACATTTGATTGGCCAAAACTTAGTGACTGGCACAAGTGTGGCTACAGTTTGTTTCTGCCTCCATTTGTTATAGTTCACAGTGTACAGAGAAACCTTTAGGCTAAACTGAAGTAAGAAGGCAGCTTTCGTCTAAACTTAACATACTCATATATATTTGTCATGTTGGATTGAATCTATAGCTGTAATATGAAAAAAAAATATATTACTTACCTTCAGTTTTTAAAACACTTTCACATGATTTCACTTGATTGTCCCAAAAACTGTAATAATTAAGCACATTGAAGACATAGTCTTATTTTTTGCTAAGTTACTGAAGCTCACAAGTCCAAGTAACTAATTCAAAATTATTCATTTTTTTATGTCTTCATAAGCAAACTTTTATTCCAAGACTAGGCTGGTTGTAAGTGACAAAATAAGAACTTTACAGCACTATATTACATCACACCACATGACACCAGAGCTTCTTTTAGAGAGAACCAGTGGGGTAAGGGAGAAGGCAAAAGAAGATTGTGATGATGACAAGTTTTTAACAATGAGTTAAATCTATAGCCTCCCTATATAAAATTGTTTTTCACATTTCACTTTTCCTATCTTACTAAAGTCTCAAAATTCTATTTACTTTCCTAAAAGATTTTCTGTTAATTCCTTTTTCCTCACATAATTAAGTTATGCTTAATCATCAAAATTATATTCCATATCACATTTTACCTGCTATCTTTCCTCATATCTATAAATCAATTCATGCTTTAAAAACTATGTGATTTTATAAATATAGTTCCCTTATTTTGTCTTAATGAATGTTTTATTACTCTTTTCAGTTCTCCAGTATTCTTTGAAATGGCTTCTGTTCAATTTTATCCAGTCTGAAAATAACCTATTGTCCCCACGCTGCTGATATTCCCACTGGACTCGCATGAGAAAAGGACCAGAAGTTTCTCTGTAAAAATACTTGAAACAAGCAATCAGTGAACATTAGCTGACATTCAAGATATAAAAAGCAAAGTTAACTTGCTACCTACTGTCATTCCTGAGCCCATATTTAGAATGACCTATAAACCTCCTTTGATTAAAAGCAATTCACTGCTCTTCTCTGAATATGTTTCCTCATCTGTAAGAAAGTTGGTCTCGATGTTTAGAATTCAAGATTTAAAGAGGTGCTGAGTCTGGTGATTTAAAGCTAAGTTTATTTACCCTAATCATTGATGTATTATTTTAATGCATATATTTGCACCTTGTCTACCCACTGTACTTTGAGGTAAGAACCATGTCCTATATGCTTACCACTTTTAATATGGTGCTATGCAAATACAGGCAAGTTTCACTTGGTTTTCTAACTAAAAGCGTTAAATTGTTGGCTTTAGCAGAAGGTTCTTCAAATTCCCCTATGTGCAATTCAACAAGTCACTACAATTTTGAACCAGATTCTGAGCAGATAACACTGTAAAATTGTGGTGAGAATCCAAGATATTTTATTATATCTTATGATCAATATTCAGCAAAACTGCCATCTGCAAAAGAAATGGTAATTAACTGGGAAAGGCAAAAAGGCTCTAAACCTTGCTGTTAGCCACAGTCTTCCATAACCCTTATATATAATCTCTGACTGATGAACTAAAAACCAGACCTGGTGGCTAAGCTCGTGTAACGGCGGCGGTGTCGGCAGCTGCTGCAGCGAGGAGAGTTTGGCGCGATGTCTCACACCATTTTGCTGGTACAGCCTACTAAGAGGCCAGAAGGGAGAACTTATGCTGACTACGAATCTGTGAATGAATGCATGGAAGGTGTTTGTAAAATGTATGAAGAACATCTGAAAAGAATGAATCCCAACAGTCCCTCTATCACATATGACATCAGTCAGTTGTTTGATTTCATCGATGATCTGGCAGACCTCAGCTGCCTGGTTTACCGAGCTGATACCCAGACATACCAGCCTTATAACAAAGACTGGATTAAAGAGAAGATCTACGTGCTCCTTCGTCGGCAGGCCCAACAGGCTGGGAAATAATTGTGTTGGAAGCATTGCAGGGGTTGGGGTGGGCTTGGAACACAGGTGTGTACAGCGTGCTGTAGTAGAAGTTTTGTATCATAGTAATCCTGTTTCCACTTTGTTATACTCTAGCCAAGATTGACTGTATTGGATGAAATGTGAGGATCTTGTTCAATCGGAAACCCCCGTTACCCCCTCTTTTTTTCTTTTCTTTTCTTTTTTTTTTTTTACTTAAACATTTTTATGATGATTTAGATGAAAGTTGTTCTTCGTCAGTTAATGTTGGTTCCAGTCCTTCAACTGTTCATATCTACTTTATAACATTCATGTACTAACCCTTCTTCAAGATGGGGTGGGGGTGGAAATGCAGTTTAGCCATGTCCTCAAGATAAAGTCTTGGTAAAAATAAATAAATGTCCTTTAGTTATATTTTCAAAAAAAAAATAAAAAATAAAAAATAAAAAATAAAATAAAAAAAATAAAAAATAAAAACCAGACCTTAGAATGTCATCAACTCCCTAGATCACAGCTCTGGGAGAGGGGAGGGATGTGATATATATGTGTATTTAGTTTTTGATTTATCATAGTAGGTCTTTCTCTAAAAATTAAGAGGTTTGCCAAATTTGTTTTCAGATGAGGTCAAAGGCAATTTCCTAGTAGAGTAAAATTTGAAGAAATATAGTTTTTCAACACAGATACAGGCTTTTGTAAATGTTTCCAGTCAACTTGTAATAATGTCAACATTAGCTAAAATTTAGATTGAAAACTATTACCTTTCTCAGTAGTTTGCGCAGATGCCTGGGCCTTGATAAAAATCACTAAACTGTGTTTAAAATATATGTGTATCTGTAAAATTCAATACAGATACAGGTGACAAAAATCACTTAACTGTGCATACAGCAATAGAAGAACCAAAAGGTTATGGGAACCTTAAAAGTCACATGTAATCATCACATCTGCATGCAGTTAAATACATAGCACTCCAGTTTCAGAAATCCTGAGCTTACCAAAAACTTTTACAACTAAATTTGGGTTATTTGGGGTGGGGGTGAAAGAGATACGAAAGGAGAGTAAAGAGCCTTTTACAGCCCCTATTTTGACTAAATCTGCAGCTGTAATTACAGCTGTTCTGAAGCTTTTCTTGGAACTGCCCAATTATATTTAAATAATAACCAAAAGTAGGTTTAATGAACAGAAGAATTTGACAGGAAGACTTCTTCACAGTTAAAAGCTATTTTTGACTATATAATTAATATTTTATTATTTTTGCCCTGCAACTAATCGATAAGAATTGTTATATAAATGCAAGAAGCCTTTTCTTCCTTGGGTTTTGGAGTTTTTAATGTTTTTCTGAAAAGAAAGTACACTGAATTTCTTTGGTACTTGTGCAAAAACTTGCATTTTAGGTTTCTTCTCCCTTGCCATGCCATCTGTTTTATATGAAACAAGTCTATTACCCACATGACATAAATGTGTGATACCAATAAACAAAACATAATCCTTTTTAATATCATTCCAAATATATTTTCTAATGATGCATTTTACTCAAAAAAAGTTACAACATGAATCAACACAAATGAAGCTATACACATTTTAAGACTCATTTTTATGTTATATTTTAAATACAATCAACAGTTAATTTCCTGGACAATTATTCAAATAGGGAATTTTTTTTTAATCACAAATCTATAGAACTTTTTAAGTAAATGATCTGTCCATTTATAAAAACATCCTCAATAGCTGAAATTTTTTAAATCACATGTTATGTTTTATCCCTGAATAGCAGAGATTCCTATAAAAACATCAATACTTTCTTAGGGAGAAATAAAAAAGGCTAATAAAGAAGCCTTTCAGATTCGCTAAGATTTACTATACGGAGACTAAAAGAAATACGTCCCAGAAAATTAAAGAAAGCTAGGATACTGAACACTTGCTTCATATTCACCATTGTTACGGGTGTAGGAGAATGAGGTTAGGAAGCAAAGTAACATGTTACAAAGAAAAGGTTCTTGCCAGTGACAGTTTAGTGTTAGATAAATCTGTTCTCTAACTTCCTCTGGCTATCAAAAAGAAAAGCCAACATTATTGAAATTTTCGTATTTTGCTGAACAACAAAAAATACTTAATACTACCTGACGATACTAAAATCTGACCCTGAGAGCCTCATGTAACTAATATCTGACCCTGAGAGCCTCATGTAACTAATCTATTTTCCATAGTTATGGTCAGTATATTCATGTAGAAATAGTAAATACATTATTCTTCATGTTGTTTTTTTAAGTTAGTTCAAAAAGTACAAGGTCGATGGTGAACTTGATTAGGAAGGAACAGGAAACTCACTTCTTTTTCTGTATTCTGAAAAATTGGAAAGAAATGCCCCAATAATCCTAAATATGGTGGCCAAATAGTCACACTTTTCTGAATAGGCCTATGTCTTCTATGGATGCTAACCAGTCTGGTATTTAAATTAAAAGCTAAGCAAGCATTACAAGAGGAACACAAGGAGCCAAAAAGCAAGAGGCAAACTAGCAGATAATAAGAGGATTTACATATTTAAAGAGGATAAAGATAATTTAATTTCAAGGCACAGATTATATTCACAGGAAACTGGCTCACCTGTAGTCAAAATGTACCTCATAAAAACAAAGAAATCACATGGAGCACAGAAAACAATTCACCAAACTCAAGAATGAACAGTGTTAAGCAGCAGCTGCTAGAAACCAGTAGTGCATTAAAAAGATAGAAGAGAATAGCTGACCTTTCAGTCACAAAACTGAGTTCCCTGAAAAGTACAGGCAGGCTTTGAAAGGTTGGGTACATACACCAAAGCCTGCAAACCAACTATCAAAAATGATCTCATTTGACTTCTACTAGGATCATCACAGAAGGATGAAGCAAAATGAAAACAGGCCATTGTAATTTAAGTTGAAGACGTGTCCTCAACTAAAATAGCTGCTGCAAAACCCTATTCAAATCTCCCTTCCAGCCAGATGTCTACTTCGAAGCTTTTCATTATCATATATTACTGTTTCCTCTACTACAGAGCACCTACATAGCAGGATCCAAGATACAGTGCAGCTGGGTGAGGTAGCTCACGCCTGTAATCTCAGCACTTCGGGAGGCAGAGGTAGGAGGACTGCTTGAGGCCAGGAGTTTCAGATCAGTCTGGGCAACATAGCAAGATCCATTTCTACAAAAAATTTTTACTGAGATGTGGTGGCACACACTTGTAGTCCTAGCTACTCAGGAGGCTTAGGCAGGAAGATCACTTGAGCTCAGAAATTCAAGGCTGCAGTGAGTTATGATCACACCACTGTACTCCAGCCTGGGCAACACAGCAAGATCCTGTCTCTAAAACAAACAAAGAAAAAACTGCACAAAGAATTCAAGGAGCAAAGACTGAGAGAAATTTCCTGCATCACAAATTATTTAACTCCTTCATCTCTGAAATTTCACAAAGACAGTGCCTTCCAAAATCAAGAGTTAGGAATCTAAAATTATGAGCAAGATAATGGGTTCTTCTATTTGGGGGGCTGGAACTGGGGGAGACAAGGAGAAAGGCTGCAAGAGCCAATGACAAAAAAATCTACTGTGAAGACACTAAAAACTAAGAATTTTTTTTTTTTTTTTTTTTTTGAGACAGAGTCTCGCTCTGCTGCCCACGCTTGAGTGTGCAGTGGCACGATCTCAGGTCACTGCAACCTCTGCCTCCCGGGTTCAAGTGATTCTCCTGCCTCAGCTTCCTGAGTAGCTGGAATTACAGGCACCCACTACCTCACCTGGCTAATTTTTGTATTTTTAGTAGAGATGGGGTCTCACTAGGTTGGCCAGGCTGATCTCGAACTCCTGATCTCAAGTTATCCACCTGCCTCAGCCTCCCAAAGTGTTGGGATTACAGGCATGAGCCACCATGCCCAGCCCCAACATTCTTAATAAAATTCAAATTGCCCGATAATTGCTAATCTAAATGATCAATTCTCCACTCCTCTGAGACCTATCCTTGACTAATTACTCCTCAAACTGAACTTTGCCTGACCCCTCCCGTCAAAGCCCTATAAAAAAATTCCACCATCCTTCTCCAAGTTAGAACTCTCCTTCAGCACCTTCTCATGCCCACTATCTTCTTTTTTTTGTTTTGTTTTTGAGACTGAGTCTCGCTCTGTTGCCCAGGCTGGAGTGTAGTGGCACGATTATCGGCTCACTGCAACCTCCACCTCCTGGGTGCAAGGGATTCTCCTGCCTCAGCCTCCTGAGTAGCAGGGACTACAGGCACATGCCACCACGCCCGGCTAATTTTTGTATTTTTAATAGAGATGGGGTTTCACTATGTTGGCCAGGCTGGTCTCAAACTCCTGACCTTGTGATCTGCCTGTCTTGGCCTCCCAAAGTGCTGGGATGACAGGTGTGAGCCAACACTACCAGTCCATGCCCACTATTTTCTAACATAGTATTATGCTAATAGAGTCTAACAGTGCTCTGGCTGATTTTCATCCAAACTATGTAATGTTCCAGGAGGGCAACAGGGCAGGAATTTGCATCATTTTTTCTTGATGGGTTCCAAGGTAACTGTAAGCACTGCTTCTATGTCCATATAATCACTAGGGAAATATACAATAGAAAAATAAAGCTTTCTCTGGTCATTTCTTTAAAATAATAAAGACAAAGACAAATACTTATTAAGCACATAAATATACTGCTATATACTTCTATGTAATTGATTCTATTTAATGCTCACTACAACCCTCGAGGTAAATATGCTTATCCTCATTTTACACATGCAAAATCAGAAATTTAGTTTAAAAAACTTAGCCAGTTAGCAAGTGGTAAATAGAGGGTTTAAATTCAATTATCCCAAGTCAACTCTTTCTACTCAAGCAAAGCCATAAGCTACACTGCCCTAGCTCCAACTACCATCTATAAGAAACAAATGCATTCTTCTGAGCCCCCTGTCTTGTTAGGTCTACTTATTTGCTTTTCTCAATATCTCAGTAAGCCTCCATGACTTAAAAGCTTCTTCATGTAATTCATCTCTTATTTCAACCTCTTCCTATATGTTCACCAATAAGACCTAAGTATTCTATAGCTGTCTCCCATCCAGTAATGCCAAGCTTCACAGTTAAAACAATTGTACTCCTAACAGATTTCATCAGGATGCGTTCTCCAAACATTTCTAAGTATTTTTCTATATTCTTCACATCATTTAATTAGACTCCACTAGTATGTACTGTAGTTTATTTTAACCAACTGAAAATGATATTGGAAATAAAATACTTTTTAAAACCTAGGTATTACTATATATGCAGAATAATAGTTTGGGGGGATTTTTTAGAAAGAAAATTGCCAATACAATATGTATATAATAGATACTTGCATTAGCTAGTGCCAAAACATAAAGAAATTGTAATTCTCAAACCAGAATTATTTTTACCACTGAAAATAATGGGAAAAAAAGTTTTAAAAAATGGAAAATAATGGGGTTAAAAATACACTATATATGGAGGTCAGGATGCAGTAAAACAACCAGGTTTGTCCTCTCACTTAAAACGAAACAAAAACGAACATAATATAGAAAACAACATTTTTCAAGAAACCAGACATCAAGCAACAAAGAACAGTGATTCTAGAGAGACAGGAAATAATACCTTCAACAGTCCCAGCTTACAACCTTTAGAGACTTTTCAGGCTAAGGCCCAGGGAAGAGAAAGAAATCCAAGGGGAGCTAGGTGCATGGATAAACTAACTTGAGTTGATGAAAAGGGGGTTAGAGTCCATGAAGACCAAGGCAGCTAGCCCTGGGAAAGTAGCAGGGTGGCTACATAGAGAACAAAACCCAGAGATCTGCAGCAGGGCCTCTCAAATACTCAACACAGTACTGATTAGCTCAAAGTGTGACACAACTACTGGAGGCTGGGGGGAAAAACATCTGAAAGAATTTGAGAGAACAGTGATGGATAATCATGCAGACTTAGGAATATTGCCTGTTCCTACCAGCCAGACTGGTAAAGCTCTTAATTCACGGGACATTGAGTGGAGTGCTTAAGAAGGTCTTGCCTCAGTAGTGAAGAGTAATTAGCCCTGGACTGAGCATTGCTCCAGGCCTTCTAAAAAAAATCATAAAAGCAAGCCTCAAATTGTCTCTAACTACATATCCAGAACAAAATTCAACAGAATTTCTAATAATAAAAGAATATCTAACACTCAAAAAAGGTAAAATTCACAGTGTCTGTCAGTTAAAGATTACCAGATATGCAAAGAGGCATGAAAACATGAACAAAGCAATCAATTGACTGAAACCAACCCAGATGTTAGCAAGCAAGGACATTAAAAATTATTATTGTTTTTAAATAGAGACAAGGTATTACTGTGTTGCCCAGGCTGGTCCTAAATATCTGAGCTCAAGCAATTCTCCCACCTCAGACTCCCAAAGTGCTGGAATTACAGGCATGAGCCACTATGCCTAGTCTAAAAGTTATCCTGAATGTATTTCACATAGCCAAAACATTAAGGGACAAGGAAGATATAAAAAAGATCTAAATCAAAACTCTAAAGATGAAAACTATAATATCTAACATAAAAAAACTACATAGAACAACAGATTAGACGCTGTAGAAGCAAAGATTCATGAACTTGGAAAAATACCAATAAAGACGATCCAAAAATACAACACAAAAAGAGAAAAGAACACAAAAAGAATATAAAGAGCATCAGTGAAGAAGCCAAATATACATCATAACCAAGTGGGTTTATTTCAGAAACACAGAGTTGGATTAACCTTTAAAAATCAAGCAATGTAATCCACCATATTAACAAACATTTTCCATTTTTTTGAGACAGGGTCTCAACTGTTGACCAGGCTGGAGTGCAGTGGCATGATCTCGGCTCGCTGACGCCTCCACCACCCAGGTTCAAGCAATCAATCTTCCCACCTCAGCCTTCCAAGTAAGTGGGACTACAGGTGTCCACCACCACGCCTGGCTAATAAAAAACTTAAAAAAACAAACAAACATGGAATCATTTCAACACATTAAAAAAAAATGACAAAATTCAAACTCCATTCCTAATTTTTTTTTAAACTTTACCAAAACTAGGAATGGAAAAAAAACTTCCTCAGCCCAATAAAATGCATCCTGAAAAATCTACAATATCATACTTCATTGTGAAAGAATAGATGCTTTCCGCCTAAGATTAAGGCTAAGATCACGTCACTGCACTCCAGCCTGGGCAACAGATCTACAACTCCATCTCAAAAAAAAAAAAAAAAAGTTAAACTCTGTCTCAAAAGCAAATAAATAAGTATTTAATAAAAATTTAAAAAATAAAAAAAGAAACAAGACTAACATGTCCACTCTATTTCTATTCAACATTATACCAGAGGTTTTAGCCAGTGAAATCAGACAAGAAATAAAGGATTGTCTTTTTATTAGAATGGAAGAAATAAAGTCTCTTTATTCACAAAAGACATGCTTTGTCTATGCAGAAAAGCCAATGTAATCTACAAAAAAGCTACGAGAATGAGTACAGCAGGTTTTCAGGATACAATGCCACTATACAAAAATCAATTGCATTCTTATGCATTAGTAATGAATAATTAAAAATTGTATGTTATTGGCTGGGTGTGGTGGCTCACGCCTTTAATCCCAGTACTTTGGGAGGCTGAGGAGGGCAGATCACTTGAGATCAGGAGTCGAGACCAGGTGAAATCCCATCTCTACTAAAAATACAAAACTTAGCTGGGTGTGGTAGCTGAGCAATCTCAGCTACTCAGGAGGCTTAGTCAGAAGAATCGCTTGAACCCAGGAGGTGAAGTTTACAGTGAGCCAATATCACGCCACCGCACTCCAGCCTGGGTGACAGTTATTGACCACACCTGGCCAATAACTCTGTCTCAAAAAAAAAGTTGATATGTTATTAAAATATTTATAAAAGCATCAAAAAATATAAAATACTTAAAGATAAACCTAATAAAATATGGGTAAGATCAGTAGATTGAAAACAATAAAATACTACTGAAAGAAATTAAACATCCAAATAAATGGAGACATCTTATTCATGAGTCAGAAGATTTGATATTGTTAAGATGTCAATTGTCCCTCAAATTCATCTATAGATTTTGATGCAATTCCAAGTATTTACACACTGTTTCTAAAATTCATATGAAAATGTAAAGCCATTCAGGAGAGAAAAGCCATATAGTAATTTGAAAAGTGAAAGCTTAATAAAAAGGATCACTAACTATTTAACCTGGGGTTGGAGAAACAGCCAATTAACTTATGAGAAATAAAGAGAACTCTTAAGAGTAGCTAATGCTCCCTAGGTTGACACAGAATACTAAGGCAAGAGCTTCCTCCAACCCTAAACTATCCCAGGGCTGAGATCCAGACCTTGTTGGAGAGAACACAGTCCTCTCACTGAATAGCAGAGAAGTTGCTGTAGTGCTGCACCAGCAGAACTTACTGGAAATCTACCTTGAGGAACTTGCCAAAAATCCATTCTTTAGGGTGCTAGTAAAATCTCTTCACAAAGATACTCTGTTACAAATCCACCTGAGGGGGAAGTAAAAGAAGTTGCTGGCCCTGGGTCACTGGTGCTGGGTACTGCTGCCCTCTGAGCACTGCAGAAGCCTGATAATGGTGAAAACGTGCACCCTACAGAAATTGTAGAGTGGGGAAGCCAATGTGGGTTGACACTGAAGAAGCTGAGTGTGTTGCTACAGTCCACTAAGCAAGTACACAGAAATGAAGAAGCAAAACTTTTCTACAGTGTTTCTCCAACACTCTATACTGGCAAAGCTTAACATTGTCAGCTGACAAAAGAAAAATATTTAAAGGGCCTGATATATTTTCACAGAGCAGGCAAAAAGGGTGCATTTGAAGATGAAAGGCAACAGATTGGTAACCAGCACAAGAGCCAAAATTGCTCTGAAAAGGAACAAGAAGTTGTATGGGTTAACGTGACCTGATTTCATAACATAAAGCCATAGTAGTCAGTATGGCAGTGGCATCGAGAAAGACAAAGAAATCACAGCACAGAAACAATATCATGGAGTTGTGGTCCATTTATAAGTTAATTTTCACATAGGCTTAGTTGGTTTTATGTCTATCCTTAATTGGTTTTATGTCTATCCGAGCTACTGTTTAGTATAGAGCAAAATTACATTCAGTTCCTTCTTATCATGTAAGAGGAATTTGGAGGGTGTTGCTTAAAATTTCATTCCACCTGTACATTTGTCACTTTAAAATTAAAATTGAGCTGGTATGAGACCAAAAAAAAAAAAAAGAAAAAGTGATCAGTGGAACAAAATAGAGTCAGAAATAAACCCACACATATACAATCAAATGATTTTTGACAAAAGTCAAAAGGACAAACCAGTTCAGTAAATGATGCTGAAACAACTGCATGTCCCTACCCCCAAAAAAGAATTTCTAACCACTTTTTACTCCATATAAAAAAATTAACTCAAAATGCATCATAGGTCTAAATACAAAACCAAAAAACTTCCAGGAGAGAACTTCTATGCCCTTGGATTCGGCAAATATATCTTAGATACATAAACAAAAACACAATCCATATAAGAACAAACTGATAGCCTGGACTTCATCAAAATTAAAACTGTGTGCTCTTCAAAAGATACTATTAAGAGAAAGAAAAGACAAGTTACAGTCCAGGAAAAATACATCTGCAAAGCATGTATCTTATAAACAACTTTCATCAAGAATATAAACTGCTCTCAAAACTCAATAATAAGAAAACAAACAACTCAATTTTTATAATGGGCAAAATATTTAAACAGACATTTTACCAAAGAAAATATACAAATGATAAACAACACAGGAATGGACAGCCCCTGACCAAAAGTATACACTATAAGTTCCATTTTTTAAAAAAACTTTGGAAAATGCACTAAATTTATAGTGACCAAAAGCAATTCAGGATTTTCCTGGAGGCAAGGAAGGATGGGTAGTAGTGGGGAAAAAGATTACAAGGCGGCAAGAAGAAATCTGTGGAGGTAATGAGTATGTTTACTATCTTAATTGTGGTGATGGATTCACAGATGTATACATATGTCAAAACTAATCAAATTGTTCATTTCAGATGTATGTAGTATTTTTTATTGCCAATCATACCTCAGCAAAGCTATTGAAAAAAAAAAATCACACTCCATCGACCCACTAGAATACAAACTATATAGAAGTCTCAGAAAAAAAAAATATACGTTACGGAATTATAAATCACTTAAAATGGAGTTCATGTGATTAGTAACTTTTAAAAGTATCCCTAAAACTCAACAACAAAAAATCTGATTCAAGAATGGGCAAAGGACTTAAATAGGCATTTCTCCAAAGAAAATATGCAAATGAACAATAAGCATAAGAAAAGATGCTCAACATTACTAATCATTTCAAAAATGCAAATCAAAATCTCAATGAGATACCACTTCACACCCATTAAGATAATGATTATAAAAAAAAAAAAAAATAACAGAAAGTAAGTGTTGGTAAGAATGTGCTGAAATTAGAACCCTGGGCGGTGCTGGTGGAAATGTAAAATGGTGTAGCCACTGTGAAAAACAGTATGATGTTTCTTCAAAACATTTAAAAAAGAATTACAGAGGCTGGGCACAATGGCTCACGCCTATAATTCTAGCACTTTGGGAGGCCAAGGCAGGCAGATCACTTGAGGTCAGCAGTTCAAGATCAGCCTAGCCAACATGGTGAAACCCCATCTCTACTAAAAATACCAAAAAAATTAGCCAGTGTGGTGGCGCATGCCTGTAATCCCAACTACTTGGAAGACTGAGGTAGAAGAATCGTTTGAACCGGGGAGGCAGTGGTTGCAGTGAGCCGAGATAGTACCACTACACTCAGTTTAGGTGACAGAGCAAGACTCCATGCCCCCACAAAAAAAATAGAATTACTGTACAATACCAGCAATTCCACTTCTGGATACACACCCAAAAGAATCAAAAGCAGTGTCTGAAAAAGATATTTGTACCAGGTACAGCGGCTGACACCTGTAATCCCAATACTTTGGGAGGCCGAGGTGGGCAGATCCCTTGAGCCCAGGAGACTGAAACCAGCCTGGGCAACATGATGAAACCCGTCTCTACAAAAAATACAAAAATTAGCTGGGCATGATGGAGTGTACCTGTAGTCCCAGCTACTCTGGTGGCTGAGGTGGGAGGATCATCTGAGCTTGGGAAGGTCGAGGCTGCAGTGAGCTATTAAGATGATCATGCCACTGTACTCCAGTCTGGGTGGAAAAAAAAAACAAAACACTGTCTCAAAAAAAAAAAAAAAATCACAGCTCGTTTCTGCAGTTTGCAACAGTTTTACTACTCCCAAGATGGATGTTATCATAATGATGGGATAGAAAGGGCAGATTCAGATAAAAAAGCAATCACAGTCAATAAGCACTTCTAAAGCTCCTAATCAGGGCCAGATACTATGAGGCACTAGGGACACAAAGAATAAAGAATCCTTATTATTAAGGGATTTCTGTTCTAATCACATTTACCCACAGTCAAGAAATCAAAACATGTAGTCATTGACGGCATCATTTCAAATTGATTCCAATACCACCCAGAACCAATCACAATAAGAAGTTTCCAAATGATGGTAGCAAAATATGTGGTTTCTTCATGTAAGAAAATTTTAATCAAATTCCCCCATTCTCAAACTGAAAAGAACCATTTCTCAAAGATAACATTAATGAGACAATAGATAAAAATATGTATAAAAAAACTTGCAGATCTATGATACATTTAACATCTTGTTCATATTTGCAACAGGCACAGTAATCAAAATTACCCCACCTTTCTGGACACCAATTCTTGTTTTTAGTCCTTATCTTCTAGCCCCATGATTCAACTTATTGCTGGTCAAAACAGAATCTTCATATGGGAGAGAACAGAGATCAAAAACAGGTAAAGAAGGAAAAACAGGAGGGGAAGGGGATAGAAGGGGAAGAAAGACGGGGAGCAGGGGAAAGGGAGGACAGGACAGGGGAAAGTGGAAGTAGGAGAAGGAGAAAGGAAAGAAGAAAGGGAGGGAGAGAGGAAGAAATGCAGATATCAGTAAATTATGGAAAATGCTGAATCTCACTCATAATCAAAGAGATCCCAACAAAGAGATCCTTTCCACCAAACTGAGAAATATGAAAAGCTCAGAAACACCCAGTGTTAAAGAAAATGTGAGGAAAAGGTAACTGGGTAAACTGATACGACCTTTCTGCAGGGGATTTGTTTCTATGAATCAGTAATCTCAAAAATAATTTAATCATTTGAGCCAACCATTCTATCTGAAGGAGTTAATGTTAAGGAAAAAGTAGATAAAATCGTTTGTGTACATCTACATACATGTATTAATATAGACGTCATATATTAATATATGCCATAGACATCTGTAGCTTTTCAAAGCTTCTCAGAGAATTCTTATGATAATCTACTTTTGGAACCATGTCCCAGGGAATGAATATCTGTATTGAAGGAACTAACATTTAGTTAGTAACTTTAGTGAGCCTGGCATTATACTGACACATACATCACCTTGTTTAACCAAAACACATTAAAAGCTAAAGGGGATGTTTTAAAAAGATCTATATTCCTAAAATACTGATAACCAAAGCCTTACAGGGAATTTTCACTGCTATATTCATACAATCAATTAACAGAATTTATGTTCCTCTGTTGTTTATAGCAAAAACAGACAAAATAAAAGAGTTTATCTGGGCCAAGAATGAGTCATCAATCAGGTAGAGGTTTGAAGTTTCATCTGCAACAGTGTGGGCTGCAAACTTTACATGCTGAACACAGAAGGAAGACAAAGAAAACACATCTCACTGGTTAGAGTGGAAAGACACTAGTTGGAGATTAGTTAGGTGGTTTCTAGTTGGCAAAATATCTAGTTTCCTTTTAGGAAGACAAAGAAAACATATCTCATTGGTTAGAGTGGAAAGACACTAGTTGGAGATTAGTTAGGTGGTTTCTAGTTGGCAAAATATCTAGTTTCCTTTTACTTTCTAAGTTGGGCTTTGGTTTGCTTAGATAGGAACTTAAACAGCTAGAGCCACCCAGCCTAGTAGCCTCCCAACTATAAATTTAATACTGCAAAGACAATTTCTAGTTACCATCTCAAAATTTCCCATTAATTTCTCTCATAAAAATAGGAGCTATCCCCAAATTAGGAAAAAAAAAAAAAAAACACTTAAGAATTCAGAATATCAAGTAAAAACTAATGGGAATAGGGAGTTTTTCCTATTGGGGATATTTGTTTTATATTTACCAGTCGAGCATCTCAAATCCACAAATCCAAAATGCTCCAGTGAGCATTTCTTTTGAGTGTCACGTCGGTTTCAGATTTTGGAACATTTTGGATTTCAGATTTGGGATGCCTGACCTGTATATATAAGGTTCAGTACTATCCATGGTTTCAGGTATCCACTGGGGGGCCCTTGGGGACTCCTGTGTATCCAATTCCCTCAAGTCAGCAACTCAGAACCTAAAGCACAAGAATACTATTGTTCTCAAAACCCCAAAGATAGATACTATCTGCGGTAGAGGGGGGAATACTCTCTTTAAAGAAGAGTATGTCCAAGAAGAAAGACAAAGAAAAATCAATTACATAACAATAATGGAGTTTACTTACAGGGCTCTCAACATTTTACAGACTTGGTTCTAGAACCTAGAATCTTCTAACTAAAAAGATTATAACAGATATAATCTAGACTTGGCTATATTAGTTTCTGACTTTTCTGCTGCCTTCGCTGATGCCTGTTAACTTTTAAACCATGATGCTTTTTACATGATGCTTTTTACAGCTAGAACTCCTTGGGGTGGGGGTGGGGGGGGGCGGGGAAAGACATCATGAACCCTTAGTCATCTTTCCCTACAATTTGGTTCTATAGTTCAGATTCCTCTGACTTGATACCAAGTGAGACAAACTTACCCAGGCTAGAAGCCAGAAGGAAAGTTATCTCATCAACTCTTGCTATATGATTTGCTCTTAGGCAAATCTAATCTAACCTGTGCCAGAATTTAGAAGTTGACCAACAGCTTATTTCCTCTGTACTACTGTTTTACAATATTAGGGTTTTTCAAAAAAAATTAGCAAAGCTGTAGTCACTTGATTAGCTGCAGGTCAGAAAGACACACCCAGAATAGGTCATCCTATAGAAAATCTCCTCTATATAGAAATATACGTATAGAAATAAAATTGACTGATTTAGGTATTTTGCAAAGTTAAAACAATAATGCAAAAATATATGCTCAATGAATAAATGACTAATCAAAACGGTGCTCCTGAGCATCTAGTCTTAGCTCAAGGTGGCCCCAAGGTATTCATAGTCTCCAACATCTCATATGTTTGAAACCAGAGACCTAGGGAACTCTTATTTAGTTAACAATAGTAATAATTAACATTTATTAAGCCACTACTTCATGCCAGGCACTGTGCTAAAAAAACTCTGCATTTTTTATCCATATTTTACAGATGTAGAAAATTAGCATCAAAGTTACTATTCAAGGTTGCACAGATCTTAAGTGACAGAGTCAGGAGTCAGATCACACACCTGCTTTACTCCACAGCTTATGTGCTCACTAGGGCAATTCCAGAATTCAAATAAACACCCTGATGGCCATAACTGTCCACAGAAATACTCAGAATCTTCAAGAGTGCCAAAAAAGCTTATATTTAAGTAGAGAAAAACTTTATATTTAGGTTGACTTATACTTGGAATAAATCTAATTCTAAAAATTCAATCATCCAGTATATAATTTATAGTGAAAATTTACTAGTGGTAGCTTAGAAGTTGCTGAAGTTCATGCAGAAAGAATTAAGGGATAAAGACATTTAGAAGAGCTTAGTCCTATATAATGTATTCAGACCAGAGCCATTTCTGAAATGAGTAAGGTTCCAAGATCTCAGTATTATTGGGCAGAGACTTCCACTATCAGATCTATTTCTACGCTTGAGCCCAGAAGTTTAGAGACTGCAGTGAGCTATGACAGCACCACTGCACTCCAGCCTGGGAGACCTACAGCAAAACCCTGTCTCAAAAACAAAAAATCTACTTCTTCAAATCTACCACTTGAACAAAGAATTCAAGGATCCTCTCCTTTGTGAGATCTCTCCTGACCCTCCAGACACAATTCATTACTCCTTTCTGTGTGCTACTACTGAGTTTTACACATACTTCAGCTGTACTTACCACACTAAGCAAAATTGAGTTTCACATAGCTCAAAACATTTCACACATTGACAGACTAACATCCTCACACTAACTTCAGAATACCAAATTCAATCTTTTAGATATCACCTTATTAACAATGATTTTGAGTTACTACATGAAGCCTTGTCATTTCACAATGCTAGGAAATTGGGAGAAGTATGAAGCCAGGCTTCCCTGAAGTTTAGGAGGACATGACACTATCCTGACCTATGATGAAAAAAGAATAATTCTTCCGACCCCATACTCCAGTCCTGCTCTGGACAAAGCCTTAGTCACATATACTTAGAAGCTGGGAGGGGGAAAAGGATGAGTGTGAAGGAGTAATTGGAGTTATAGTTCTAATATCCTATAGTGTAGGTGTTCTCTTATCTCGTCTCTTACCCTTGACTTATCACCAAAAGTCTCTGATTTCTCTCTTGGGACAGTGCAGGCCTACAAGTATTCCTAGGTTCTAAGCAGACATCCTAGGTGATCAAGTAAGTGAAAGGCACCCATTAAGCACCAAGCTTTTACTACCACGGCAGGGTGAGAAAGACCCTTTCCCCCTTAACTTTCTATACCTACAATCCCAGTAGTAGGCCTCAAATTCCACAGGTTGCCACCTCACCCCCTACAAGGAGGCTGGGCCCAGGACTGATTTGCTCAGCCCCAAAGATGCCTAAAAATCCCATCCTTACACTTTTTCCACCCCCCAAGACAAGGTCTCACTCTGTTGCAGAGGCTGGAGTGCAGTGGCTCTACCATAGCTCACAGCAGCCTCAAACACCTGAGCTCAAGCGATCCTCTGCCTCAGCCTCCTAAGTACCTAGGACTACATGCAGACACCACCATGCCTGGCTAATTTTTTTTTAATTTTTTGGTAGAGACAGGGTCTCACTATGTTGCCCAGGCTGGTCTCAAACTCCTGGCCTCAAGCAATGCTCTGCCTCTACCTTCCAAAGTGCTGGGATTACAGGCATCATCCTGACACTTTAATGTTATGCAGCAACGAAGATTTCTAATTCCAAAGGAGGTAACATTCCTAGGAATTAGAATTGAATATTTTATTATAATAAATTTTAGCTCTGTGAAATGACTCTCCATACAAACACCCCAATACCTCCTACGCCTATGACAAGTGGAATTTTTATTTTCAATCAGATTTTGGGAGAACATGTTATTATAGAGGAAATTACGGGAGTTCCTGTGCTGTAATTATTAACTTATATTTCTAGTTCACCTTCTAAATTATCGGTTTCCTAAAGGTAGAGTCGTTATCATTTTGTATTCCAAATTCATAGTAGTTGTTAACTACACTTGTTGAGGAAAAAGTGAGACAAGATTAGGGGGAAGACTGGGAACAAGATACAAAGAAATATGTGAGCATCCTTATATGCTTAACTTTAGATCCCATACTAAGTAGTGGATATTCTTAAGTGATATTTACTCTTTTAAAAAATCCTGTCTTCCAGCCAGGTGTGGTGGCTCACACCTATAATCCCAACACTTTGGAAGGCCGAGGCAGGAGGATTGCTTGAGCTCAGAAGTTCCAGACCAGCCTGGCAATACAGCAAAATTTCATCTCTACTAAAAAATAAAAATAAAAAATAAATCCTATCTTCCCTGAAAAAATCCACAAAAATGAAGAACGAGTATCAGTTGAGAAATTTTACTACTTTTACAATAAAATGAACTGTGTCTATCAGGTTCACCAAGGTATTAGGAGAAAGATGGTTATTTTTCAATCTTGGCATATAACTTGAAGATGACAAGAGTAAAAAAGCTACATGCATTTATAAAATCTCTAAGAAATAATAAGGCTAGAAGATTAGGTACAATAGAAACTCTTTTTTTAATTTTTTTTTTTTTTTTTTTGAGACAGAGTTTTGCTCTGTTGCCCAGGCTAGAGTGCAGTGGCACAATCTCAGCTCAGTGCAACCTCTGCCTCCCAGGTTCAAGCAATTTGCCCGCCTCAACCCCCTGAGTAGCTGGGATTACAGGCATGAGCCAGCATACCTGGCTTTTGTTTGTTTGTTTGTTTGTTTGTTAAGTAGAGACAGGGTTTCACCATGTTGGTCAGGCTGGTCTCGAACTCCTGACTTAAAGTTATCTGCCCGCCTCAGCCTTCCAAAGTGCTGGGATTACAGGCATGAGTCACCCTACCTGGCCTCTTTTTTTAAAAAATATCTTTTTAATTTCAATAGCTTTTGGAGTACAAGTGGTTTGGGTTACATGGATGAAATGTATAGTGGTGAAGTCTGAGATTTTACTACACCCATCACCAAAGTTGCATACATTGTACCCAATATATCTTTTTTTATCCCTCATCCTCTTCCTAACCTCCCCGCGTCTCAGTCTCCAAAGTCTATTTTACTGTTCTGTATGCCTTTGCGTATCCAAGGTTTAGCTCCCACTTTTGAGAACGTACAGTATTTGGTTTTACATTCCTGAGTTACTTCACTTAGAATAATGGCCTACAGCTCCATCCAAATTGCTGCAAAAATGTTATTTCGTTCTTTTTTATGGCTGAGTGGTATTACATGGTGTATATATACCTGTATAGAATATAAACTCTTAAAACAATCCTCTAATAGCTTTTACAGATGAGCAAGTAGGGTCAGAATCATCAAATTCAGCATCTCAGTGACACAAGAAGTTTCTAGAAGTCTCTAGTCATACTGATTTTCCACTTAAATTGCTGAACCCAATTCAGTTCTAAACATTGGTTTAGGGAGAAGTCAGAAGAATGCAGAGAAATCTAATAAGTAATCCTGAGAAAGACGCCAAATTAAGCCTACAAACATTAAACTGGTAAGGAAAAGTTCAATTTGTGAGTAAAATATTACAAGAATTAAACATAAGGTATTAAATTATTGGACTACAATTTACATCCTAAGTATGACTGTCTAGAATACCAAGTTTGGCACATAAACAGGAGATCATTTTTATCACCTAGTCACAAAACTACAATTTTTGGGAATAAAACTTAGCAATCTAAGTCCAAAAGCATTGTTTTCTAATTATGTAAGTAACAAAAAAATTTATAATCCCATTTTTCAAGATCCAATAAAAATTAGTCCTGTGAAAGAGAACACAAAATGCTCCCCAAATGAAGGCAAGAGACAGAAAAGACACACAAAAAGAGAAACAGAGAGAGATACAGATTTCTGAAAACCCAAAGATAAGGTACAAACATGGAAAACCTAAACGCACAAAGATATTACAGCAATACATACAATGAACTATCAGTCTGACCAACCTAACAGTACCTCACTCAATGAGAAATGGGAAACATTTACACTGTTAACTGAAAAACGGCACAAATTTGAAAAGAAATTATTATTACAACTTTGTAAAAAAAAAAATTCTGTATGAAAAAGAACTAAAAGGCACATATACCAACATGGTAACCATAGTTATGTTAAGATCATGGGACTGTGTGTAATTCTTTTACATTCAATAATAATAAATAAAAGTTATAAATAAGTTGTCTAAATTATCTATAATGTGATATTTTCAATGTAAAGTTTTCTAAAGAAAATAAAATTATAACTTAAATTTATAACAATCTGTCTTTTTCTACTTCAATTTCTACTAAGATATTTGAGCACTAAATTCATTATATGAACTAAGTTTTTTACCATATCACAAAAAAGTAAGAATTAACATTACCTTATTCTCTGCTCATAAAAACAATTAATGGGAAATCTACTAATTAAGACATTCAATGTAAATGAGTCATCAAATTAATTGGTTCCATAAATCCAAAGTATCGGCATAGGGTTTTAATAACCATCCTCAGCATCATCAGTATACTTATCAGAAGTGCAATTAGTAAAACCTGACATGACCCTACACTCAAAAAGGCTATAAAAATAAAGTATTTTTTTTTTACAGTATAAGAGTATAAAAATAAACCTTTGGCCTTCAACATAGAAAACAAAGATTGCTGTTGCCCTCAATCTATACTTAAAAACAGAATAGTAAATAGCCTGAGTCTATGCTATCACTTAGATGATTGTCCCTCCTGTGGAAATTTGATCTCAATGTTGAAGGTGGGACCTAATGGGAGTTGTTGGGGTGGGGGGAGGGGTCAGAACCCTCATGACCAAATTAATGGTCTTCCTCAGGCATGCTTGAGGTCTCACTCTATTTGTTCCCCCAAAAGCTGGTTGTTTAAAAGAGTCAGGGTCCCTCCTCCCACCCTTTTCTCCTTTCTCATTATATGCACAAGCTGGCTCCTCTTAGCCTTCTGCTATCAGCGAAAAGTAGCCTAAGACACCCACTAGAAGCAGATCCCGGTGCCATACTTCTTGTACAGCCTGCAGAACTGTGTGGTAAATCAAACTCTTTATAAATTACCTAGCCTCAGGTATTCCTATATAGCAACACAAAACAAGGCAGTCAACTCATCAATAATCAGTCCTATGATCAACTTCCCTCTGGAGGAGTTTTTTAATCTTTCTTGCAAATTAGAATACATTATCCCCAAAATGTGCGGACCTGATGTCAGGAAGAAATAAAATTCTTTTTTTTTTTTTTTGAGACGGAGTCTCGCTCTGTGGCCCAGGCTGGAGTGCAGTGGCCAGATCTCAGCTCACTGCAAGCTCCGCCTCCCGGGTTTATGCCATTCTCCTGCCTCAGCCTCCAGAATAGCTGGGACTACAGGCACCCGCCACCTTGCCCGGCTAGTTTTTGTATTTTTCAGTAGAGACGGGGTTTCACTGTGTTAGCCAGAATGGTCTCGATCTCCTGACCTCGTGATCCACCCGTCTCGGCCTCCCAAAGTGCTGGGATTACAGGCTTGAGCCACCGCGCCCGGCAAACAATAAAATTCTTAATGAACAACACTGCCAAATCAGATAAAGGATACTGTAATAAGTCTTTTGACTAATTACAAAAGCATCAAAAATTGTCAAAAAAATAACCTTAAGTATGGTTGTAAAAAGCTTTTAATTCATCACTCCCAACCTCACAACAAGAAAAAAAGCTGGGGGGAAAAAACTGATAATCAACAACTCTTCTTAGAGCCATCAGAGAATTGAGGTCAGAGGGCAAACTGCTGCTCTAAAACCTGGAGAGACAGGCAGGCAGATATAGAGAATCACAGTGTGCGGGAAGCAGAAGCCCAGGAATACAAGCTCTCAACTGAAGCCAGCATCAGTAGGAACACTTGAAACAGTAATTGTGGACTAGCTTGAGAGTTAAAAACTGCAGGCAGACCAGTCTTAAGAGGGGTCTCCATACTTTCCTGAGTTTCACCTGCAGGAGCCCTACCAGGTTCTCATGGCAAAGATCTGAAAAAATCCCCTCATGCTGGCAGCAGGGTAAGAAGAAAAACATTTTGAAATATGCCAGGGACTTTGTTTCTATCAAAAGGCATTCCAGTAAAGAAAACTATTTTACCAGAACCTAACCAACTGGGCTTTTAGATTGCCTAACCTACTAGGGTTTTACAGTGCCTAACCAACCTGAGGGAAGGGCAATACCCAACTCTAGCCCCATATATCCTTTGACAGGGAAAAAGAGATAGATACCCAACTCAGGCTCACAGTTGGTAGAGGGTAGAGAGATGAGGGGGAAAGTTCTATAGTCTTGAGATCTAATTACAGGCCCACAGAACTTTCCCCCTTATACCTCTACCCTTACCACCACATCAATACAGCTCTTGTACAACACAGAATTACAACTTAAAAACCTGCAAGCCTCAGACCCCTTTTAAGGATTCTTGACAAAAACCCAAAGACTACAGGGCAGATAAAAGCAAGGACACTAGAAGAAATTTTAGCCCCTGATAGTGATAGCAGTGGCTTTCTGGTACAGGGAAGGCACAGGGAGAGGCGGACAGACCCCCTCTCTCAACAGCCCGCCGCCCTCAGTGCAGCACAGTCAAGCAGACAGGGGCCCAATGCAGAGCTGAATCTGAGCTTCAGGGGCCTGAGGCGGGAAGTGGGAGCAGTGCCCACTTCAGGGACCGGCCAGTGACACAGCCACTGCGCCCACCCCGCTGAGGGTGCCAGGTTCCTGGGCCTCAGGAGGAGGCTCTGTGCAGGGCTGCCTGGGGCCACATCCCTAGGGTCCACCCCACGTCAGGCAACTGCTGAGCCTGCCACTCCCAACAACCAGGCCGGAGAGTGATCTGCTCTGCCTGGGCCGCTCGAGTGCCAGGGCAAGTGGGGTAGCTCCCGGTGATGTCACCCCTGCCCCAGATCCCAGCCCAGCCCAGTAAGGATCTGGAGCCCCTGCCCCAGGATGAAAGCGGGTGGAGCCAGGGCTGCATGCTCCACAGTGCCAGTGGGAGCCAGGAGCAGGCAGCAGCCCAAGCCACCCAAGCCTGAATGGTAGACCCAGGCCTCCATGTGCTCTTGGGGACTGGAAACAGGCAGGAGCCCTGTCTCCCAACCTCATACAGCTGCAGCTACCCAAGTCAGGGTTGTGGACCCAGGTCTCCGTGTGCTCTTGTGGGCTCGGGAAGGCCCCCCTTGCCTTCACAGGCTCGGAAATGCCTGTTCCCGCTGCCACTTCCCGTACCGGCTCCAATCTGGCAGGTTGTCAGAGCAGGGTTGGAGCCAAGCCTGGACACCATCACAGCCCAACAGGATATGCGCATGCTCAGACCCTGCCGCCTAGGCCCCCTCTGGGGAAATTGAGGTGGAGAGCTGCTCCATGCTGGCAGGCAGGTGCCCCTTGGCACAAGCAGCCTGGGAACCATGGAAGGTGGCAGGAGGCAGACAGGCTCCTGGGTGGAAGGGGAAAGGTCCCCAGTAAGACCCCACCTTCAGGCCAGGGAGGGCCTGAAGGTTGGGGACCGGGCTGCCAGACCCGCAGACTGCGGTAGGGGCTTGTGGTGCCTTTTCCAGCCCACCCATAGCCACCGATGTACCAACTGGCGCACACTTCCTCCCCACTGAGGTCCATAAAAGCCCCGGCATCAGCCAGAGCAGGGCAGAGGACCTCTCCTCTCTGCTGAGAGCTGGGAAGTCAATGGGGACCTGCTTGCAGAGAGGAGTCACTCACTCCAGGGCCTTCTCTCTGCTGACAGCTGAACACTGGATGAGAGGACCTGCCTACAGAGAGGGGCTGCCTTCTGCAGCTCTCATCTGAGCTGTTCTAACACTCAGTAAAGCTTCTCTTTGTCTTGCTCACCCTCCACTTGTCTGTATATCTCATTCTTCCTGGACACAGGACAAGAACTCAGGCAAAGGCGCCACCGGCCACAGAGGTTTCTAGCCAAAAAAGCAACACCTTAAAGATCCCGTAACATTTGCCTCTGATACCATAGCCAGAGCAAACACTAAACACAACCTGACTTCTAAACAGACAAACATAAAACCTCACCCTAAAGGCCTATTTACCTCAGTTCCTTTTACCTGATACATTCTGTCTGGCTATGAAAAAAAATTATGAGGCACTGTAAAGGCAAAAAATACAATCTGAAGAAACAAAGCAAGCCTCGAAAACAGACTTGGATGTGGCAGGAATTTTTACCAGGAATTATCAAATTATCACCAGGAATTTTTTTTTTTAATATGTTTTGAGACAGGATCTCACTGTTACCCAGTCTGGAGTACAGTGGTGATCCACAGCTCCCTGTAGCCTTGAACTCCTAGGCACAAGCAATCTTCCTGCCACAGCTTCCCAAGCAGGTAGGACTACAGGTGCATGCCACCATGCCCAGCTAAGTTCTTTTTTCTATGACTGGCCTGGGCAACACTGGAGACCCTGTCTCTTATGATTTTTTTTTTTTTAATTGCCAGGCATGGTGCAACACACCTGTAGTCCTAGCCACTTGAGAAGCTGAGGAGGGAGAATCACTTGAGCCTAGGAGTTCAAGAATGCAGTGAGTTATGATGGCGCCACTACTGCACTCCAGCCAGGGTGACAGAGTGAGATCCTGTGGAAAGAAAGGAAGAGGAAAGAGTAGGAAAAAACAGTGAAGGGAGGAGGTGAGGAAGGAGAGTGTACAAATCAATAACACTGTAACAGGAAAGAATGTCTTTAGTAAGAGACACCAAACCAGGAAGTTCAGAGAATACCAAGCAAGATAAATACCAAAATATTTCCACAGACAAATGATAGTGAAGCTGCAGAAAATCAGACAGAGGAAACTAAATCAAATGCAAACTTTAATTTTTTACTTATTAAGACCAATAAGGTATCTCGAAAGAAGCAAGAGGTAAAGGAAAAAAACAACACACACACAAAACATCTTATCCACAGAGAAATAAAGGTAAGAATTAGATCAAACTTTCTCTTCAGAAACCATGAAGCAAAAAGAGTGAAGTGAAATATTTAGCGTTAAAAAAAAAAAAAAATCCAACCTTTCGGCGGGAACCACCATTTTCCAGTAATTCACCAAAACGACAAACACAAAGGGAAAGAGAAGAGACAACCAATATATATTCGCTAGGCCTTTTACTAAACATGGAGTTGTTCCTTTGGCTTACGGTATGCGAATCTGTAAGAAAGGTGATATTGTAGACATTAAGGGAATGCGTACTGTTCAAAAAAGAATGCTCCACAAGTGTTATCCTGGCAAAACTGGAAGAGTCTGTAGTGCTGCCCAGCATGCTGTTGGCATTGTAAACAAGTTGTAAAGAAATACGTTACCCAGCATGCTGTTGGTATTATAAAAAACTTGCAAACAAACAAGGGCAAGATTCTTGCCAAGAGAATTAATGTGCATATTGAGCACATTAAGCACTCCAAGAGCCAAGACAGCTTCCTGAAACGCATAAAGGAAAATGATCAGAAAAAGAAACAAGCTAAAGAGAAAGGTACGTGGGTTCAACTGAAGCACCAGCCTGCTCCATCCAGGGAAGCTCACTTTGTGAGAACCAATGGAAAGGAGCCTAAGCTGCTGGAACTTATTCCCCATGAATTCATAGCATAACAGGTGTAAAAAAAAATAAAAGACCTCTGGACTGGCCAGGCACAGTGGCTCACACCTGTAATCCCAGCACTTTGGGAAGCCGAGGCGGGCAAACCATGAGGTCAGGAGTTCGAGACCAGCCTGGCCAACATAGTCAAACCCCATCTCTACTAAAAATACAAAAAATTAGCCAAGCGTGGTGGTGGGCACCTATAATTTCAGCTACTCAAGAGGCTGAGACAGGAGAATCGCTTCAACCCAGGAGGCAGAGGTTGCAATCAGCCAAGATCACAGCATTGCACTCCAGACCGGGCGACAGTGCAAGACTCTGTCTCAAAAAAAAAAAAAGAAATACAAAAAATTAGCCAGGCATAGTGGCGTACACCTGTAGTCCCAGCTACTTAGGAGGCTGAGGCAGGAGAATCACTTGAAACCGGGAGTCGGAGGTTGCAGTGAGCCAAGACAGTGCCACTGCACTCCAGCCTGGGTGACAGAGTGAGACTCCATCTCAAAAAAATAAAATGAAATAATAAAATAAAATAAGAATAAATCTCTGGACTGTTTAAAAAAAAAAAAAAAAAACACCAAACTAGAACTCCTGTAGAATCCCAGCAAAATTATCCTTTGAAAGTGAAGAAGAAATAAAGACTTTCTCAAATAAAAACTGGGAGAAATGAAACCCAATACACATGACTTGCAAAAAATGTTAACAGAAGTTATTCACAAAGAAGGAAAATTATATAGATCAGAAATATGGATTACAAAAAGAAAGGAAGAGTGCAGAGAAAAAAATAAAGGTAAAATTAAATCTTTTGTTTTTCTGATCCTTAATTCATCTAACAGATAACAACTTGTTCAAAATAATCATAGCAACAATATATTTTGTGACCGTAAATTATAGAAAAGTGAAACAAATAAAAGTAACCTTATAAGGAATGGGAAAAAGGAACTGACACTGTTACAAGGTATTTGCACTACCCATGAAGTGGTATAGTGTTATTTCAAAAGTGAACTTGGATTAGTTTAACTGTGCAATTATTGCAAACTCTGGGGCAACCACTAAAATAATTTCATTTTATTCTTTTTTTTTTTTTTTGAGACAGACTTGGGTGCAGTAGTGTGATCTTGCTCATTGCTACCTCCACCTCCTGGGTTCAAGCAATTCTCCTGCCTCAGCCTCCTGAGTAGCTGGGATTACAGGCGCCCGCCACCACACCTGGCTAATTTTTTATTTTTAGTAGAGACAGAGTTTCACCATGTTGGCCAGTGATCCTCAGTGATCCACCCACCTGACCTCACTGATCCACTCCTGACCTCAGTGATCCACCCACCTTGGCCTCCCCAAAGTGCTAGGATTACAGGCATGAACCACCATGCCCAGCCTAAAAAATAATTTTAAATAAGTGTAATATATATTTTAAAACAGGAGACAAAATGGAATTACATAAAATGCCCAATTACAATGAAGAAGGTGAGACAAAGTGAAAGACAAAAAGAGAACAAGGACAATGAGTAGAAAACAGTTATAAATACAGTAGATATTAATCCAACTATATCAATAATTACTTTAAACATCTGTGTTCTAAATACACCAGTTAAGAGACACGGGCTGTCAAGAGTAAATCAAATGACAAGACCCTACTATGTGATGTCTACAAAAATACCACTCTAAATACAAAGATGAAGACAGATTAAAAGTAAAGGGATGCAGAAAGATAGGCTACACTAAACCTAATCAAAAGAAACCTGGAATGGCTATATAAATTTCAGAAAGAGCAAGCTTCAGGCCAAGAAAAATTATCAGTGATAGAGGGGCATTACTTAACAACAGATGATCAATCTATTATTATTCACCAAGAAGACATAATTATCTTTATATGTATGTAACTAACAACAGAGTGTCAAAATACATAAGGTATAATAAAAACTGATAGAACTACAAGGAGAAACACATGAATTCAGTATTATACTTGGAGCTTCAGCAACCCTCTTATCAGTAATTGACGGAAGCAGAAAATCAGGAAGGTGTAGTAGAACTGATGACACCATCAATCAACTGGATCTAACCAACATTTATAGAACACTTCATCCCGCAACAGCACTATACACATTCTTCTCAAATCCACAGAGAACATTTCACAAAGACAGACTACAAAATATACCTTAACAAATTTTAAAGAATAGACACCATACAAATAGACACATCACAATGGAATTAAACTACTTAAACAAAAACATAGCTGGAAAATCCCAAAATATTTAGAGATGTTTAAACAGCTCACTTACACCTAACTCATAGGTCAAAAAAATAGTCTTGAGAAATTATAAAATATTTTAAACTAAGTGTACATAAAAATAAAACACCAAACTTTACGGCCGGGCACAGTGGCTCATGCATGTAATCCCAGCACTTTGGGAGGCTAAGACAGGAGGATCACTTGAGGCTAGGAGTTCCAGACCAGCCTGGGCAATATAATGAGACCCCATTTCACAAATAAGTAAGTAAATAAATAAATAAATATGGAATGCAGCAAAGCAGGACGAAAAGATTAATTTTTAGCATTGAATGTATATGTTAAAAAAGAAGAAAGGTAAAATTAATCGTCTAAGCTTTTAATATAGGAAACTAGAAAATGAACAAATTAAATTCAAAGGAAGCAGAAGAAAGTAAAAATCAGAGCAAAATGGAAAACAGGGAAACAAAGAAAATCAACAAGACTCGAAGCTGGTTCTATGCCCTTAAATTTGATAACTTAGGTGAAATGGACTAATCCCTTAAGACACAATCTACCAAAATTCACACAAGAAGAAACAAATAATCTGAATAAACCTAAATCAATTTATAAAAACTGAATAATTAATAATCTTACAAAACAGAAAGTAACACACTCAGATAATTCACTCACAAATTCTATCAACTATTTAAGGAACAAATGATACCAATATTCTACAATCTGTAGAAGCAGAGTGAGCACTTCCTAACTCATTCTCAGAGGCCAACATTACCCTGATAATAAGCCCAGGCAACAGCCTTACAAGAAAGGAAAATTACAGAACAGTATCTTTCATGAACACAGAGGCAAATGTTTTCAAAAATCTTAGCAAATCACATTATACACCACAACCAAGTAGAGTATATTCCAAGTATACAAGGTAGGTTCAACATCTAAAAATCAATTAATGTAATCCAGGAAACATAAAAAAAACTTACAATCAGATCATATCAATAGATGCACTAAAAGTATTTGATAAAATTCTACATCAATTAATAATCACACGTTCTCAGCAAACTAGAAATAGAGGAGGATTTCCTCCACTTGATAAATAAAATTTACAAAAAACTTACAGCAAACACCATACCTAATGGTGAGAAACCAGATGCTTTCCCCCTAGGATCAGGAACAAAGCAAGGACTTCCCTTCTTACCACTCCTATTCAACATCATATTGGGCATCTTAGTTAATGAAACAAGACAAGAAAAGGACATAAAAGGTACACAAATTGGGAAGGAAGAAACAAAACTCTCTGTTTGCAGATGACATGATCATCTACATTAAAAAAAGAAAGAAAAAAGAAAAAAAAACTCCCAAAGTACTGACCAACAAACTCCTGGAAATAATAAGCAATTATTACAGATTGTAAGATAAAAGCGGGGGATATTTGGGAACTCTCTGTACTTTCTGTTCAATTTCTCTGTAAACCTAAAACTGCCCTAAGAAATAAAATCTATTTTTAAAAAACTCCAATTCATTATAGGTGCTTAAGAAAAAATGTGTTCAACATGATTTTCCTCCTTTGTTTCCTTTTTTCCCCAACAGGGCTGCAGGGGTGGCTGGGGGAGCCAGGGAGAATCTCTTTAATTTCTCAACCATCTTTGAGTCCAACAAAACACAACATGAAAAATGAAGACTACACATCATAAAGGCGAATAATTCAAACACATCCATACCATCTTTTTCAATCTTTACCAACTCATAATTCTCTGAAACTACAAAATATTTCTTGTAAGTTGGAGGAATCTTATTTTCTTGGTAATATAAGTATACCAACTCCAAAGCCTAAAATGAGAAGGAAAAACACAAGGAACAGAGTTTAATCCAAGCTTGGATGATTAGCCACTATGGCCCCAGGAATGAAGAAAAAAAGAAAATCTTCCCAAGAATCATCAAAATAGCCCACACCAAAAGGTCAAGTTACTCTTTCTGAGTAACTCCTTAACATTCTTTTCTTTAACGTTAAGAAAATATATTAGCTAGGCACGGTGGCTCCCAGCACTTTGGGAGACTGAGGTGGGGAAATTGCTTGAGCACAGGTGTTCAAGATCAGCCTGGGCAACATGGCAAAACGCCATCTCCACAAAAAATACAAAAAATTAGCCAGGCATGGTGGTGTGTGCATGTGCACCTGCAATCACAGCAACTCAGGAGGCTGAGGTGGGAGAATCACGTGAGCCAAGGAGGTCAAGGCTGCAGTGAGCCTTGACTGTGCCAGTGCATGCCAACCCGGGCGATGGAGTGAGGCCCTGTCTCAAAAAAATAAATAAAGACATAAAGATAAAAAATTCTCGGTCGGGCGCGGTGGCTCAAGCCTGTAATCCCAGCACTTTGGGAGGCCGAGACGGGCGGATCACGAGGTCAGGAGATCGAGACTTTCCTGAGAAGAAGAACATTTTTCTAGTAATGAAAATGTTATTATGATCGGTCGCGGTGGCTCAAGCCTGTAATCTCAGCACTTTGGGAG